>NW_026017036.1:0-21617 GCF_020379485.1 Brassica napus
GTTAGATAGATGAATGTCTTGTAGTTTTTTATTCAGGAGAAAGTATAATCAAGACGAAGAAGAAGTTCACCCTATCTCCTATCTCCTATCTCCTATCTCTTTCATCTTCTCCGATCTCGTCGTTTGCTTCCGATCTCTTTGGATTCCTCTTTTCCGTACGTCGTAGGTATCTTCCGCGATATGATTTTGTGTTTCGATTTAGCGAGAAACTAGAAAGATTCCAAGGAGTAATCTGAGATTGGCTTTGATTAGTTCAATAAGTATGCTGCATGAAGTTAGAATTATGCTATTTGTGCAGGTTGCTCGGCTAATTGATTTGTACACATAGGGTCATTGTTATCTTCGCTTGTGATGATGATGCGGACTGTCTCTCTACCACTCTCTCATCATAAGATCCATCAAGCTTCTGGATACCATAATGTGCCTACTTGTGTCAATTATCACTTACTTAATTCCCGCGTTTTGATATCTACTTACAATTTTTCTGTTTCCTGCAGAGTATTGCTTGTAAAAATCGTGTGTATTTAACACAGACACGTCTTTCATCATTTTCCACGGTATCATCTCTGCTCATACCATGCATTGTTTTTATGGTTGGTTCTGTGTCCATCTGTTAGTGCTTTTATTTGATTTTCTTCAACTATTGTTGTAGGTGTTATGAGGAGGAACTTTACCACTTTTTCTTATTAGTAACTTCCGTAGAAATGCTTGTGTGTCTGTTTCTATTGTATTTAACTTTGGTTGTGTCCGATCAATAAGTATAGCTCTCAGTTTAAAATAGATTTCATCTGAGGGTCCCTTGCCAAGTGTTTTCTATCTATATGATTCTTTTACTTGTATAACCTTCACGTGGGCTTCTATGAATTCTATGTTTCCTTTCCTCTTGTCTTAGAGACGAGACGTTTGGAGTCTTCAGCTTTTCGAGACCTTGCGTGGGTTCAAAGCCCCTGTATCATCTTGTAGTAATGCATTCGTTTGCCGAGCAGCTCTCTTTCCAGGGGGTGGAAGCCACGGCCCCATTGTTAAATCAACTGCACTAGTACTCACAAGGTTATATGCCTGAACCTTTACTCATTTATACTGTTAAGTGGCGGCTGATGTCGGTCTACTTTCCAAAGTGTGCACACGCATCACATGTTCTTGCTTACAACCAAAAGATCTCATATTTGAATAAGGGGAGTAGGATATACATTCCGTGTTTGGTCTGTCTTTCAAATACATTTTCTATATAATGCCATCTTACCTCAAATTTCGTCATTGATAGTAGGGCATGTGATGCTTTACATGGAAATCCTCATTAATGAAACTACTTTCAGCAGTTGCGATTCTTGCATTTGGTACATGGGGAATTAGGCCCCTCATGGGCTTAACCAGAGCTACCTTGTTTGAGGTGAGATGTCTTCTCTTTTATGTATTCCTTCCTTTTTCGCTTCTTAGAGTACTTGGTATACTTTAATTCTTAGTGGACGCAATTTTGATTCCAGAAGGGAAATGATGCAAATTCACAAAAGAGCAGCACACAATACATTGTTGTGTCATATCTTCAGCCTTTGCTGCTTTGGAGTGGAGCACTCCTTTTCTGCAGGTCGACAATATTTTTGTTTCTTAACTATTATATATTTTTACTAAAGCCAATATGGAATTGTCTTTCAGAACATTGGACCCAGTAGTATTGTCTTCAAGTGCCAGCCAAGCTGTTAAAACTCGCTTTCTTAGCTTTGCGCAGTCCATGTCAACAGTGTTGGCATTTGCCTGCTGTTTATCAAGGTGAGAAGTTTCTGAATACTGCTAGTCTACTTTTATAAGAACACTGCTATGTTGAGCTTCACTATTCAAGTACTTGCTTCAGAATAGATGTCTTCAAAAGACCTAAATGATCTTTATGCAGTTTCAGCATTAGGTTCTTTCAATCAGTTGGAAATAGTGCAGTATATTTTGTTTCGGTCCTTGTATATCTATCATACCTTAGCTTTATTGAGTTTGAAATGTAAATTTAGTTTCTGAGCATGTTATACAATGTCTTTTCTGTAGCCTACTTCAGCAGGTGCAGAAATTTTTTATGGAGACAAATAATCCAGCCGATACCAGAAATGTATGTCTCCCCTATGCTTAAACGGACTTGAACACTTCTTATTTTTTTTGTATCGATGACTTTTTTTTCTGTTGATGGTTATGGCCCTCGTAAGATGCGATATGATACACTTCAGCTGTAGGGCTTAGTTTTCCTTAGTAGCTACCTCTTAGGAAGAGTTAAATATGTTATTGTATCACGTCTAATCTTTCCATTAATGAAAGGGATAAATACTATATATGAACTGTATGTCAGATCGCGATTCTCATGAAAAATAAGCATTTTATCCCTCCGAACTTGTATTTTTTTTTTGTGAATTTGCATTCGTTTATTTTAGGTGTTCTGAAAGAATAAACTCCTTTCACATCGATATTAAAAACTCAGTTGGCTGATGCACAAGTTGTACTTGAGATTGGATGTCTTTTAGCTAATTTCGTTTATTCGGAAGTACGTTTATCTGTTTTTTGTTATGCCAGATGGGTTTCAGTTTTGCTGGGAAGCTGTTTACACTGCTGCGTGGGTCGCTGCTGCTTCATTGTTTATGGAGCTTTTGGGTTTCTCTACCCAAAAATGGCTAACAGCTGGAGGTCTGGGGACAGTACTGCTTACTCTCGCTGGTCGTGAGGCAAGATCCATTTTGTGCAATACTTTGGCATACTAAATCTAATAACAGTGGGACAATAATACCTTTTGTGGCAGTGCAGATACTTACTAACTTTCTTTCAAGCATTATGATTCATGCTACACGGCCCTTGTTCTGAATGAGTGGATCCAGACCAAGATAGGAGGCTATGAAGTTTCTGGCACAGTAGAGGTCTGTTAAGTTGTCAATATCTCTTAGCCTCGACCCTAACGAGGTCTACTTCGTCGATTATGATGAGATTGGAGTAATCGATCCCTCTGAGCCTACAACACCTCACTGTCACCAGCTCTCACAAGCGCACCTTACTTTTTTCCTCCTCAAAAAGTAGACAGCGGTCTGGATTTTGGTATTGAGCGTGCTGCTCTTTTCAACTAAAAACGAGGTCTGGATCTTCTTCTTTTTTCTCTTCTCTACTCTAATATCAGTTATGTAATGGTATTGTTACTTAATTATATTAGCTAGTTCCTAACAACGTAAGTTAGCTTCATCTCCTAAACCTTGTTTTCTCATGTGTAATCCCCAATGCCTTACTCTTTGAACTGTGTTGAATTATGTTGTTGTTTATCCCAAATTACTTGCTCGTAATATTTGTATCTTTTAGATATATGATTGTAGTTGTCTCCAAGTATTTATTCTCAAGCGGACTATGGTAAATGATTGGAAAAAAATAGTAATATGGTGAACAAAAAAAAAGAAGGAAAAAATAGTAATATATATATGTTTGTCATCCACTATTATTTCGAAAAAAATTGCTTGATAACATTTAATTTGAATTAAGCATTTTCTGTGAAAATTAGTGTATGTGCGCATTCACAAACAGAGACAGTAGACGAATACGAGGTCAGGGTGCTCTAACTCAATTGGTAGCATCGCCAAGCATATATGCACATTAGGAATCAGGGAGCAAGAGATAAAAAAAGAGAGCTCACAAGGAGCTTTTATATAATGATACAACAAACGATAGCATCTCCAAGCATGAGTAACACATCTAGTGAATACAAAATAGTAAAAAAACTAACAACAACAACATCATCTCGTGCTTAGTTGGAAGGCTCTCACAGTAAGCAACGTCCAACAACAACATCATCATGAGATATAACAGTAGTTATATAGCTTAGCCATCTTCCTCAAAGAAGATGAGAGCATGATGGAGGAAGCCAGTGAGGAAGGATGGGTTGAACCTCGGCCTTTCCTAGAGATGGTTGAACCTCGGCCTTTCCTAGAAATGGTTTCTCTTCAAAATGACGAAGGCTTTTGGTGGGGAGATGGTAGACACCAAAGACAGATTCAGTAAGATAGATGGAGTTGGGGACAAGACCAGGGCACGAGCCAGCCAGGACGCAGAAAGGGTCAGACTCAGAAATGAAGATGCACAAATCTCCAATGTCCTCAGTGTAACACATGTCGGTCATGCCTTCCTCTCTAAACACCATGAACACAGGGTCTCTCTCCAGAGTGTCGTTAGTGTAGCATTTGACCAGGAAACGCTCTCCAGAGGGAGACTCGACCCAGTAATCAGCCCTGGAACAAGAATCCAGAAGCTGGTGCTCGGACTGTGAGAGCTTGGGACGGTTGGTATACATAACTTACGGAAGCTCGGGGTGAAGTGGAGATCCCAGGAGCATAGGTAGGTGCTGCCAGGAAGAGGCAAGTAGAACTTGCGGTCTCTGTTGGAGTACATGAGGTTGGATCTTTCCAAGAAGGGGAAAGGAGTAGCGATGTTAGTCCATCGCAAGTCACGGTTTGGTCGGCAGAGACTGAGCTGTCTGCCCAAGAACTTGACAGCAACGACCAAGTCCGGGTCATCATCACTAGGAGAGGATGAGGACATGGCGACATTGCAGAAGACGTCGGTTTGGCAAGAGGAGAGAGCAGTGAGCGGAGGCAGAGGAATGACCTTGGAAGAAGAAGACAGTGGGTTCAAGTGGTCCGAGATGTACAAGGAACGGTCGGAAAAGCCAGAGAAGAACCCCCATCCAAGAGAAGATGCAACGACAGTCGTGTCAGCGAGCTCATGGGGATGTGGTTTGTCAGGGACAGTGAGTAACTCTTCCTTGGCAGCATCGAACAAGAGAACGTCATCAAGTACATCTTCTTCTTCTTCTTCCTTGACCATACTGCCAAGCCTCAGAAAGGGACCTGAAGACGATGATGATGATGATAACATACGAGATCCCCTCTTGTGCATCTGCACCACCACCACCAACAACATACTTACATACATACATATGATTGATTCAATTTCAATTTCAATTTCAATTTCGATTCAAGAGACTAAAGTAAGCCAAGCTCTTACCAAGAAGGAGAGTCCGTTGTTAAGAAACCTAGACATGCTTCACAAGCTTCAGTGTCTCCCTCCCTATCTCCTCAGACGACGACCAAAGAGTGAAGAACCCTAGCTAGCTCTCTGACCACTGTTTTAAATCCTTCAGCATCATGTCCTAAATCCACCGGTTGAACCTGTCCGGTTCGACGCTTCTTATAACCTTGTAACAATAATAAACAGTTCTAGTTTCTCTATTTACGAAATCGTTATATAGTCCAACCAAAACCGTTCGACTCTGGTTCATTTGTATTGAATCAAAAACTTTTTTTTTGTAAATAGATTTAGACCAAGATTTTCCACTCGTGCAGCAGATGTATTAATTGGACCAGACCAACCGGTTGAACCTGTCCGGTTCGGGTTTCTATTCATATCAGGCGGTTCTTATAACCTTGTAATGAAAACTTGTAGTTGCGCATTGTCAACAAAGTAATTGCTAGGTTTGTGAATTGTGTGGGTCCAGAGGGGTTGTCATCATGAATAAAGATCTAGAAACGGAGAAAAAAAAATGTTAGAAAAAGGGAAGATAAAAGCGATCATAGTATGTTTTCTCGTATGTCACCCCTGTGTGGGTTTGAGTCGCCCCATTGTGGGTTCTAGTTGCTGCTTTCTATGGATTCTTGGTTCTGGGGCTATTTCGTTTGGTCGCCAGCTTTTGTATGAATATTGATATTTTGTGTATCAATGAATTTCAATTTGGGAAAGAAAAAAAAAAGCGATCATAGTATATGTCTATGGCAAGATAGATTTTTATAAAAATGATGTCATGCATCGAATTGATTAATAGTTTAAGTTGATATATAAGATGTGAGATCCTTCTTTCTAAATAGTCGTACAAATTAGTCCACAAGATATCGAAGACGATTCTAAACGATCATAGAAGCAGTTTTACAGATCGGATTTTTCATTAAAATTTCTATTTTCATCTGATCGTTACGTCCATTGACGTAGACATCATCCTGTGCTTCCTCTCTTTGACTGTACATGCGTTCAAATCCGTTGCTTCTCCAACACTCATCATCGTAGTTGGTGTTTCTCCACCTCCTAAGGCGTTTCTTAGCATATTCAGCGTTTCCGTAGATTTTTTGTGTCAGGATTCTTTGGTCTTGATACGAGAAAGACTTTAATGTCTTTTGAACCAAGAACTGACCAACTTTTTTTTCTCTTACAAATTCTAATTGCCAACTCTCAAATCCTTCGTACATGATGACTAAACATATCTTTTTATTCTTTCTGATTTTCAAAAATTTATTTTTTTACTTAAAATTTATTTATTTTTTCTTTTTCTCTTTTCCATTGAATCTCTGCATTCGCTTTCAATTCAAACCCAATAAACTCAGAATAGAAACTCAATTCCTTCAGCAACACCACCAATAGCTTCCTTAATGTTAGAATTGCTCATCCTAATCTTTCTAAATCTTCACCTTCATCAATACTCGTTTTGAGATATGTCTGAAGACGTGGTGAACGTGTTTGTCTTATGGAGGAGCACGATCGGACTATGAACCCCTTTCTCTTCTGTAGAGGTCTTCTTTCTCCCTGAATCTCGACGTCTTCTTTTTCCCCGAATTTCTCCCCGAAATCGAAATCGACATCTCGATCTCTGTTTCTCGACCTCGAAACTCTGTTCTTTACCGCCTCTGGTGATTCACAGATTAACTCCAAATGGAAGGTTAGATCCTGCTTCTTAAAACAACTACATGACTCTGTCTTCTCGGTCCAAACCCTAACTTTTGCATCTTGAGAAATTGAACCCCTTTCTCGAGGCTCAGTCTCGTGGAAATGATGGCGATGGCGGTGGAGAGCATGGTGGAAGAAGCGGTGGATACCGCAGTGGAGGCGGTGGTGGTTGTGGAGGTGATGGTGGAAGACTTGAGTATGGATACAATGGTGGTGGTTGGTGGAGGTGGCTGTCGAATCTTCATCCACAAAACCTTGAACATAATACCTCATCCACAAGATCTTCATCCACAAAACCTTGATTCATGTGTCCACATTTTCCCGTGTCCATAATTTTACCATCCACAATGTGTATGTTCATATCTAACTCGTCCACAACTTTTCGTGTCCACAAACACTTGATATGCAAGGTGCAATTTCTGCTTCAAAATCGAACCATTTTAGCTTTGTTTTGTTTCTAAGGATATATCTCAACTTTTGTCTCTTTGTTCTAAAATTAGCAGAGAACGGAGAAGAATAGTTTATTCCCTGTAAACTGTTCACCGTAACCACAAGCATTGCGTCCATACATATTCATCCATAATTATCTGATAAGTGTCTACATTTCTTGCGTCCACATTTTTTCTGTCCATAAATGTTATATTTATTGTGCTCGATGACTTTTCATATTTACTTAACTTTTCTAATATATTTATGTACATATAACAAGTAAAAAGATAATTAAACAGATTTTAGTCTGCTTGTCCATAACTTTTGTTTCTACAACTCATTTGTAATTTACGTGTTCACAACTCATGAATCTACTTTTTTTTATCCACAATATAGATGTCCATATTTCATTTGTCCACAAATGCTTAATCCAAAAAATCTGACGTCAAATGGTTAAAATATATGTTAATGGATGTTAAAATGTAGAAGATAAAAAGTTGGAATTTGTTATGTCAAATTTTTAATTTATATACTTTAATATTTGAAAATAATCAAACAAAGGAACGAGAGGTGAACTTATAAAAATAATAAAAATATATTAAAAAATACAAAAAATTGCAACTCATCGGTCAAACCATAAACTAAGTTACATTCATTTAGTCACTTACTGTGTCACCAAATCCAATTGACCATGTATTTTCTTCTTTAAAAGGAACAGACTTCCCTTTTCACCTAAAACAGGGGTAAATTCGTCCACAAAAAGGCAGTTGTATGGACAATGTGTCCCAACCACATAATGTGTCTCTCAAGGTAAGAGAAAGACATAATGTGTCTCTGTACGTAAATGTCTCAATAAAGATCTAGAAACGGAGAAAAAAAAGAGATAGTATTAGAAAAAGGGAAAATAAAAAGGAAAAAGATTTATCAGCTACCTGATGTTTACTATATGCAAACCATACAGAATATGAAAATGTGTCTACAACTACACGATGTATATGATAATACATGCCACATGTACGAAGTTAATAAATATATGGCGCCAACATCTCAATTGGTTTTAATTAATTTTAATGAAACATTTGGGGTCTATTCGTAATTAAGAAACTTAACTCCGATTAAGGCGAAACCCGACCCGGCCCAATACGTAAACCCGGCCCTACACAACCATTTTCCCCCAAATCGATTTTCTTAAGGTTCCAACCCAAATTTTTTTGGAGATTTCGAAGGAAATAGAGACTGAGAGAGATTTCAGAGTCAGAGAGAGTAATTGCAACTGGGTTTGGTATAATCGATTCAGTTTTGGTAAAATCGAATCCGAATGAGCTAAAAGAAGAAATATGGCGACAATGAGGTAAGAACCTGTGACCCCTTGCTTGTTTACTTCGATGATTGGAATCAATCGATGTCTTTACCATGTTCTAATCATATTTTTGATAACAGTGATTCAATATCAGTGAAGATTAACTGCTTCCACTCGGGTGTGTTCGAAACTGAAGATGGGAAGCTAAATTATGTCGATGGTCTTTGGATCAGTTTGAAGTCGATGGTGATGCGGCTTATGAAGAAGTTCGGAAAATCATTGTTAAGATAGTTAGAGTGGGGAGAATGTGGTACAAGTTACCATTTGAGGATATATCAGAGAAGAAGGAATTGCTTGAAAATGACGAGAAAGCCAAAAGGAAGATGATTTCTAATGGTCGTTGGTACGAGGAGCTTGATGTCTTCATAGAGAAACCTGAAACTGATATTCTTACTGGTGATGATGCCGTGGTGGACGCAGTGACTGGGCACGTGGACGCAGTGACTGGGCAAGAACCTGTTGATGGTGACGAGTTTGATGTTGAGCAACAAGATGATAATTCTGATGGTGATCATGAAACAAGAGAGAGTGAAGATGAGTATCAAGCGAGTGATGAATCTGATAAAGAAGAGGATATTGACAGAAATTTTAAAGAGGATCTTGAGATGTTTAGGGACGAGAACTATGATGATGAGATTCCGGACGAGGAGGAGGTATATCCTGACACAGAGTAGTCATCTGATGATGAAGAGGAACAAGCTGAGAGGATGGCTAATATGGGTGAATTAAATGGCGTTTTTAGTCTTAGGCAGACCTTTTACATTAGTGAAGAGTTCAAGAAGCAAGTGATCAAATATATTCTGAAGACGAGAAGAAATATAGTCTTCAGTAGATGGGAGAAGACAAAGATTTGTGCTAAATGCAGTGGTAAAGGATGTGTGGCGTATATACTACTCAGTAGAGAGACCCATCAAAAAATAGATGGTGAAAGTGTATGTTAACACACATACGTGCCATCCCACAGGGAAGTGTAAACTCATCAAAAGCCCTACCATTGCTGAAGTTATGTTGAAGAAAATCAGGAAGGAACCTGAAATGAGTGCTCCGATGATTAGAGGAGAGTTTAGAGATAAGTTCAACATCATAATCTCTCCCGAGCAGGCACGTTTGAAATCCGCCACCCAATTCCATCTCTCTTTCTCTCTCTGTTTGAAATCGATCCTATTTTCCAGATATGAACCCTAATCTTCGAAATTGGGGATTAAAACAAGAGAAGTAACAAGACACGAGTCGGGTAAAGGAGTTGGCTCGAGTCGAATTAACTAAATTGGAGTTAAGTTTTTTAATTAGGAATTGACCCAAAATATTTCATTAAAATCAATTAAAACCAGTTGGGATGTTGGCACTATATATTATTAATTCGTATATGTGCATGTATTATCATTTACATTGTGTAGTTATAGACATATTTCCATATTTTGGATGGTTTACACCATATTATAGTAAAGATCGTGTAGGTGGGAACTTTTTCCTAAATTGTCGGGAGATTACTATATATAGCAAGATTTTATAAAATGATGTATGCATCAAATTGATTTATGTTATGAAATAACTTATAATTTATAGTATCGAGAAATTTAAATAAGAGTAGAATTTAATACCCGTAGGAAGCAAATAACACTAGTATAAGGGAGAGAGTTTATTATAAGGAAGAAGAAGAAGATGTAATGGTTCTTTGATTATAAACTCTTGTTCTTGTTTATGGTGTACAAAAGAGTGAGATGAGTGATGGTATTTATAGTGAACAACAATACATAAAATAACAAAGATAGTGCTTAATTTGGTAAATGAGTGGGTGATCATAGTGTTTGATGAGTAGATGATCATAGTGCTTGAGTTGGTAAAGGAGTGGATGATCATAGTGCTTGAGTTTGGTAAAGAAGTGGATGATCATTTCAATGCTTAATTTATAACACTCCCCCTTGATCATCCATCTTGTATTACGTGGTGCCTCGTTAAAAACCTAGTCATGGAAAACCCAATGGGAAAAACCGTAGTAAAAGTAAAAAGAGTACAACTACGTAAGCTCCCCCTCGAATGAGTAGTCATAGAACCTTTAGAACAATGATAGATTTTCATCTCTCAAATTGTAACATTCTCTTTGGTTGTCTATCTTTTGTATGTTCTTTGTTGCCTCGTTAAAACCTTGTCATGGAAAAACCCAATGGGATAAAAAAAAAATGATAAGGAAAAAGAGTACAACCACACTTACTATCATATTTCTTTCCCTGGAAACAATATCTTCAGGATATGCATTCCAATCAACTCTCTTCAGAGAATTAAGCTTAAGAGAATAAACTCTATTCATTTCTATTATGATATCTAGGGCCTTTAGACTTCTTGTCCATAATTCTCTTTTGACTTAGACAATAGTTTATTGGTCTATTTGGATTTCAAACCAAATTTCTTACATATAATCGTATAGAAATTCGTCTCGTACATACGAATTATTCATTTGTAACTATAGAAGTTACTATTATGATTTTCTTTCTTTTCATATGAAATTACATCTTTCAGTAATGAAAAAGATTAATAATTTTCTTAAATAACACTCTTACGTATGGTATTTCAGGACCAAACATATACGAGCGTCTTAAATAAAATACTTTAAGGATCTTTATGATAACATCTCAGTTTTAGATCTCCAGTTTAGAATACATAAAAACAATATAGTATTGTCAAGAGTTTTCTTCCAAAATATAATTTTTCTATAACTCTTCAGGAGTTTTGATTATATTCAAATCATGATTCTATTGATTTATAATCTCTTGATAAATACAAATGGATACATTTGTTAACCTTATAATATTTCATATATCCCATAAAATAGTTTGTTTCAATTCGATCGAATATGCAGAGTTCCCGGGAACATGATTTTGATATCATCAATCCTTCATGGATTATACTTTCAGGGATTAACATTTTTCAAGTGGATTGTTTTATTCAAGTTCTTCCTTTATTACCAGACTATAAGGAACTTGAAACTAGTTGCATCTACCACATGAAATTATGTCTCTTCACAATCAATTTCATATTGATCCTTCTTTGTGTGCAACGGTTCATTTACATCTCACTTGTTTTACACCTTTTAGTGTATGGACTACTGGTCCAAATACTTCTCTATTTCACAAGAAGTTTATATCTTTGTCTATTGCATCTTTCTGATTTGGCCAATCATTTCTTTGTGTACACTTTTCAATAGACTTTCTTTCATGATCCTCTTTCTCATTTATTATATCAACTGCTACTTTGCATGTATAATATCATCGACGTCAATTTTCTTATCGGTTCCATTTTGTTTCATACATGACATAACTTATTGAGATCTCTTCATTTGTCTCAGGTACCTGAATTTTCGTCAGTCATGTTTAATTTCTCTTCTGGAGATCATACAAAACTATATTGCCTCGTTTTGACCATTATCAATATATGCTCCTTTTCATTTACGAGGATTTATCTTGGGAACCAATCTGTCTACCACGCTGCAGGCGTGACTAGCAGTTTGATATTGTTCTTGTAGAACATTTATTCTTATTGGAGCATTTACAGCTGGTATATGTGACTTGATCACTATATTTATATGGGTCGTGTCTGGCAACTGCTTTAGTAAGTTTTGAAATGAATTATCTTTTGGACTTCTATTTCACATTGTGTTTAGCCCGAGGATCAATGATAATTCATTTCAACTTATTTTCTTTTCCAGCTGTTTATTTTCTCCCCCTTATGTTGGAAGTACTAACTCACTTTTAGAATTCATGTATAGCCTTACTTATAGTTTTCGGGGATGGCTCTGGATTCTTAAGTGTCAATAGAGATTTATATCCAACATATATTTCCAACCTCATTTGAAAACACATCTTCATTTGAAGCTCTGTGGCGGAGCAACATCCAACATTCTTAGATGAAAATGATTGGTTTCTGATTCTATACCAATGATGGGGAGAACTAGTGAATATTTATTGGCTTGATGCGATCCAATGTTGCTCAAAATGTTTAGCACTTATCTCAGTGAATGTGCTATAGTCGTTAAAGACTTTAAGAAGTGAATTCACCAATATTATAAAAATGCATAGTGGGTGATCAGTCCACTAACATCTTCGTTATTTATGCCAATATCTTATTTTGGCTGGTGAAAACCATATTACCCTTTTATCTTATGGGTAAGCAACATATGTCAAATCATTCGGAAGAATCTTCTGGTTCTTATATGCATATGACCTTTAAGTATATATTCGCATTATTAATGAACCAAAATGGTCTAACTGATTCATGCCAAATGTAAACTTCTAGTTTACTATACATTTATCTTCATTATACTAATCTTTGTGTAGTACAATATATAAGAGGCTGTAGATATTTTCTCTAAAATACTTATACTGCTTTGAGAATTATTTCTGATTGAAATGTATATATCATTTCGTTTGCTTATTGTCTCAACATAAGTGTCTCAAAATCTTACGGATTTACTTTGAGAAAAATTCATTAATCTTAGTTTTAGTGTAAACATAATCTTCTGGATGTTTGACTTATCATAAAAAGTGAGATTCTTTAACTCTTCCCCTCGAGATGATAATACTACAGGTTTATCAATCTCGAATGTATCTCATTTTCTTAATCAACAACATATCCTACATGGGTTATGTATTTTTCGTAGATCCTTTTAACTTTTGATACTTATAAAAATACAATACCTTAAGAACTTTAAATTGCATTCTTAAGAACTTTAAATTAAATTTTTATGTGCAGTAATACTATGTATACTTCTGGAGCATCATATATATCCTCTTTTTAAGCATTCTATAAGTTTTTACTACCTTGTATTGTACACACAATAAATTTTCTTTCATCTTCAGATGAATTCATAATTTCTTTTCTTTATTACCATGTTTATTTTCTCAACTTTAAGTGAGAGTATGAGTTCTATAAAGAAACTCTTTGGACCTTGACCTCATTTATGCTCACGTCTAAAACCACTATTTATGAGTTTTTTAAATGTCATATTCTCTTCAGGAGAATGAATCATAATCAACTAGACGTGATTTATCAATAGATATTTTTCAATATATATGCATCATAAAAAAATTTCTTGAAGAAATTTTACTTTTAAACTTAACATCCAACATAGTTGGCTTTATTTACAGACTTCAGGTCTTGTAATCTTTAAATGCAAAATACAAAATGAGCTTTAGGTAATCACTTCAGGTGATAATACCTTTTTTATATATATTATCTTCCAAAACTTATGGATCTTTTAGAGTCAAGCTTTAAACTTAAAATCCTCAATATAAATGGTAATAAAATCAAAATATTTCAAATATATATAAATATGTATTAACAAAGGTGTCTTATTATATCAGAAAATAAATAAAACTTTCATAGTAATTATTATATAGACTATATTATTACTCTCATGCTTTTTAACAAAGTTTAACCTATCAATCAATTTAATGAACAAATTTATATCACTGCCAACTTCATGCAAATTGATTTATCTAATCAAGTTTGTTAAACTTGTATATAAAGCATAAAAATACTTATCTTATAAACAGAAGTATATCGGCGATGAAAGTTTCAGCTGTTCACGTTTCTGAATTGGCTGATAACTTGTACATATCTTTCCGAGAGAATACACAATCCTGAAAACTTTAAATTTTGCTCATATAAACATGGCCATTACATTAGTAAATATCAACATATAATCCAAATTCTTTTATGATATTAGACCAAAGACTAATCGACCACAAAACTAACCGATTACAAATAATTTCTTTTATGATGTTAGACCATGAATCATAAAGTATGTTTCCTTAATACCATTAAACCATGAAGCATATTAAAGTATAATAAGCAAAATTTAATTCATCAAATAACTATTATTCTTACATATAGACAAGCGTTGATATATATATATATCATCGTCTAAAATGACTATATATATATATATATATATTAGAATTTCGCAATTTTAAAATGAACCATTTATTATGAACTTCATAATTTAAAAACCGTTTACATTAATCATACAAGCAATTACAAGGAGAAGCGATGTAAAGAAAATTAAACCGATAATCATCTTAAATTCACTCGGAGTAAATTCTCCATCGAATAAACCATAAATAGAAACACAAATAAAAATGGCACATAAAAACAAAAGTGCGCGAATCATCTTTCTTGAAAAATCGGAGGAGAGCGATTTTGAAATTTTTGAGAGAAGATGAAATGTTTTGGATGATGAAATGAAGTGAAAATGAGTTGTATTTATAGATGAAAATTACTGTTCATGACCGTTGGAGAAAGGGGAAATTTTTGAAAAAAATTCTTTGTGACCGTTGGGGTTAAATCGAGTGCACCAAAAATTAGTCCGAAAATATCGTATTAAACGGTCAATCAAATCTATAAAATTTCATAAAAGTGAAAAATTATGACAATGAAATATTTATGTTATATGACAATAAATCATGCGACGGCTCAGCCGATCAATGCAGAATAATAAATAAATTATACGGCGGCTCGGCCGACCAATTAATAATAAACAGAATATAAGGCGGCTCAGCCGACCAATAAATAATAAACAGGATATAAGGCGGCTCGGCCGACCAATAAATAATAAACAGGATATAAGGCGGCTCGGCCGACCAATAAATAAATTAAATTACTAGTAAATAATATAGGCGGTATTCCGGCCATTATAACATGATATAAATAATAGTAGAGGCGGTATACCGACCATTATAACAGGGTATAAATGATACAAATAAATTTTACCGAATCGCAGAGTGATCGTGCTGATAACGTGTTATGAAATAACTTATAATTTATAGTATCGAGAAATTTAAATAAGAGTAGAATTTAATACCCGTAGGAAGCAAATAACACTAGTATAAGGGAGAGAGTTTATTATAAGGAAGAAGAAGAAGATGTAATGGTTCTTTGATTATAAACTCTTGTTCTTGTTTATGGTGTACAAAAGAGTGAGATGAGTGATGGTATTTATAGTGAACAACAATACATAAAATAACAAAGATAGTGCTTAATTTGGTAAATGAGTGGGTGATCATAGTGTTTGATGAGTAGATGATCATAGTGCTTGAGTTGGTAAAGGAGTGGATGATCATAGTGCTTGAGTTTGGTAAAGAAGTGGATGATCATTTCAATGCTTAATTTATAACAATTCACAGTTTAAGTTGAGATAAGATGTGAAATCTTTATTTAACTAGTTGTAGAAATTAATTGTGGGGTTAGTGAATGGGTGTGGGGTCCAGAGGGGAGTTACAATAATGAATTAAAAAAATGGAAGAAAAAATGTTCCATATATTTCCATGGCAAGATTCCAAGAGCCTCTGCAAAATTTTTGGAAGAGAAAAAATAGAGCTAGGGTTGTCAAGCTTATTAAGCCAAAACTAAAAGAGCCTAAGAGTGGTGGGAGAGACTCAACTTAGCTATGTCTTCTCGCCTTTTACTCCGAGTCGCCAAACTCTCGCCAGTCCTTGTAAGCTTCACTGCCCTCTCTTGATTGTCTTCTCCCTTTTTTACTTTGAATTGGTGTTTGATCCATCTAGGTTTAGTTTTGTCTGAGGAAAAGAGTTTATTAATTTGAATTGGTGTTTGATCCATCTAGGTTTTTGTTTGTTAATATATGGCATGAGAAAAAAACAAGAGTTTGTTAATATGTACTTTGAATTGGGTGTTGGATTTCCTATACGTTTTGGTTTGTCCGAGGGAAATTGAGTTCATTAACTTGAATTGGGTGTTGTATCCATCTAGGTTTTGGTTTGTCCGAGGGGAATTGAGTTATGTCCGTACGAGAAACTAGGACATGTTTTAGAGAACGAAAAGAGTTTATTAACTTGAATTGGTGTTTGATCCATCTCTCTTCAGACGCACAGGAGGAAGAGCTTTCGTTTGTTTTCATCCTCCGTAGCCACTAGTACTACTCCGTACATATCGCTGGGCGATACTCTTCAGAAAGATTCTTTGGTCGATGACGGTAGCGAAATAAGAGATGTTGTCTTCTTCGATCCGGCCAAGGAAGAGATGATTACTGTCCCTGACAAAGCCTTTCCCCAAGAGCTCGTCCACTCGAGTCAGATCGGGAGCTCTCAGGGATGGGGGATTTTCTCTAACGATCGTGGTCGTTCTGTATGTCTGAGCAACGTTTACCATCCCTTGTCTCCCAAATCAAACCCCGAGATAATCCCTCTGCCTTCTCTTATTGCTTTGCCATCTGACCAAACCGACGTCGTCTGGAACGTGGCAATGTCTTCTTCTCCTTCTGATGAAGACTGTGTGGTTGCTATCAAGTTCTTGGGCAATCAGCTCAGTCTCTGTCGACCCCACCGTGACTTGCGTTGGACCAACATCCAAGTACTCCCTGTTGAGATTTTGGCTAAGTTAGATACATCTAATCTCATGTTTTCCAAGAGAGACCAACGACTCTACTTGCCTGCTCCTGGAGGCAACGAGTTGTACTCTTGGGATCTCCACTTGGACCAGAAGAACAAAAATCCTAAGTTACATCAGGTTCCGTTCCGCGACCTTCCCCATTTAGCTGAGTCCTAGTGGGGGGTGCTTGATATGGTGTGTACCAGGACGGAACACCTGGTCGAGTCTGTCTCCACTGGCGAGCGTTTTCTTGTCAAATGGTAAGTATATATATATATATATCACTCTTTCAAGCATTGACTGTTGTCTCATATATGTTTGCTTTGCTTTGTGTGCAGTTACGCACAGGGTTACCCTTGGTCTGAAAAATTCAAGTACATGATAAGGCGGTTCATGGTGTTCAGAGAGGAGGAGACAACACATGGAAGATACAGGTGCTACACAGAGGACATTGGAGATGTGTGCATCTTCCTTTCAATGAGCGAGGCTTTCTGCGTCCAGGCTAGCTCCTGCCCCGGTCTCAAGCCTAACTCCATCTATTTCGTAGGCAAAGGATTTGGTATTTACAGTCTCGCTGACAACAAGACAATCCATTCTTTTAAAGCTCCTTCTTCCTCTGGACTTTACTGGCTTCCTCCATCTTGCATCTAGTGCCCCTTACCTACTACCCATTTGGTCTCTTCTCCTCTGAATGCTGTCTCTTGACGTTGTTAGATCTTCTGATCAAATCTTAATCCATATCACTTTGCTTTTAATCTTGAAGACTAGACAGTGTCTGAAGGATAATGTAATAGTATGGGATATTCTTTAAATTGCGAATGAATCGTTTTGGTTAGTAGTGAAGTGAAGAGCAATGTCCATATGTTTGGTTGTTATTGAAGGAACCCTCTTTTCTTTCACAAGTGTCACTTCATACATTCTCATTGTAATTCCACATAATTTCTTCATACAAAAAAGAGCAAAAAACACGTACATGTCTCACTGTTTAGGTGCATTAATATAACCAAGTAAATTTGGTTCGTTAACTAACAGATCTAAACAAGCTCAATTCGTTGGACCGGTCTCATTTTTATTATGACTTTATCATCTTACTAGTTATGAAGCTTTTGTTGGATATTTTCCCCAGTTTCGAGGGTTCACCATATCACAAAGACTTGGACATCATGCATAAATTGTATTAGTGAATAAACATGTAAAAATTATAAATGTTCTATACCATAAATTTACCGAACCGGTCTAGAAAAGTCTAACAAAATGAAATACCGCACAAGCTTTTGTCTGAGTCGTTTGGACTTGCACCGAGCCAGCGTAGCAAAGTCTAACACAATAAAATAACTAAATCGGGAAATCTTTCTATCTAAAATTTTAAACTGAAAAATCTATCAAGAAACCCAGCCTTAATTTAACTAGTTAGATTAAACCATCCTTATCCATCAGTTAATCTCACAGCTAACCCACTACTAGTCAAAGTAGAAGCAGTTGGCAAAGATCATTTCAATTTAATTAATCAAATCTCATTAAAATGTGACGCACACCAGGTCAGTTAAAAATATTTATTAACAAATAATATATGAAATTCGAATTGAATTTGATCAAGCCAGAGGAAAAAAAACTCCAGTTTTATAAAACAATCCTGGTGTGGTTTGTGATGTTGTGTAATGACAGGAACCAAATAAAGTTTTTGCCTTTTCGATACGATCGGACGACTGAAAATAAGTAATAACTAATAAGACCATGATCGTACGGCCAAGAAAATGGCGATTACGCGTTCGTCTGTTGAGTCTACCGCGTGGAAGATGGAGCTCAAACCTGTCGTTTTCTTTCACTTCTTCAGCATTATATTTAATGTTGTATTTTAAATATTATTTATTACTAAGGTTTAATGTGAAGTAGAGGAGGAATACGGTGTCTTTTTTTTTCGTTTTTTTGACAAAAGGCAGACGGTGTCTTCTAGTTTTGGTCAAATAAATACAAATATATCATTTTAAAAGTTGAACCATAATTACCCACTAGTTATCTTTTGCAACCAATCAAAGTAAACTAAAAATGATGAGTTGAATCTTAACTAATGAATCCTTCCTTATAAAGAACACGACGTACAAAGGTGTCAATTAAAAATTCATTGAGCTGAAAGCATCAAAACCTAGCCTCAGTTACCAAAAAAAAATATCAAAACCGAACTGAACTTGATTTAACCATGAAAAAATACCGCTATATGTTTTAATATATATTTTATAAGGTATTAGAAATATGTCAATAAAGTATAATTATCCTCCTATTGGCGTGAATGTTTTGCTGGATCTTTTCCCACAGTTCAAGGATCCACCGTGTCAGAAAACTGGACATCCACTCCAAGATAATGTGATCAAAGATAGAGTAGTCCCATGAGTTGATTTCAGAAAGAAAGTAAACCACTGACGAATTAAAGAAAGAGGAAAAAAGAGATCAGAATGTTGCTCGGTTTCTTTAAAGAGATCAGAATGTTGCTCGGTTTCTTTCATCCTCTCTGTTTTGATGTAGATCTCTAAACTTTAATGAAAATATAATAACAGCTTCACTGTAAGTAATGATGAAAAAAGAGGGGTAGTGTATCATGGGAACACAAGTTTGTCTTGTCCAAGATTCTCTGTTTTTTTCCTATTTTGTTTCTTTTTCCATAAGTTAGCTACTTTAATTATGAAATAATTTGATAAATCATTTAAGATTTAACTAATTTATTATGACAGTTTACTATAAATGGTAAGAGATACTAAAATGATTGAGACACAAGAAAATTCTCATCTCCAAGATTCACAGCACACAAACGATCTATTTACAAAATATTGTATATAATATATGTTAAAATGCTAACTATAGTAACAAATCTGGAATGGTTAAACTGTTTGTTTGTCAAAGTTTCTCAATTAAAACATATGATTGTACTATTCTTTCAACTACACATTCTTAAAACTTATGGATTACCAAGACCCATATTGAAAGTTATGTTAAAACAAAATTATTTTAACATCAACTAAACTAACTTTAAAATTAGATGGTAGGTAGGAAGTACAACGTCCATATATGTTTGATTATTGTAGGAAGATTTTTTTTTTCTTTCATAAGTAGTGTGGGGCCTCACTTTTGTCACCAGAATCCGATCTTGGAAGCTGGAATGTATAAACTTTTCATTAACGTCTTTATAACTTTCTCTGGTAGCAAGAAGAATACCTCTTTTTTTAAAACCAGAGAAAATGCAACACTGAGTTCCAAACAAAAAAATGAATTTCATCCTCCAATTGGTTTGTATAATTCGCTTGGACTTAAACCAAGTCGAATTAAAGTGTAACACAAATTACTGAATTCAGTTAAACCTGTAAAATCTTTCGATCTAACAAAAAAACTATCAATTAGATTAAAATCATCACTTAAAAAGAGTTCCATCCACCAATTGGTTTTGTCTAATTCTCTGGACTTAAACGAAGTCGGTTCAGACTAATGTCTAACACAAATAACCGAATTCAATTAAACCTGCATCTTTTATGCAAGTTTTTGAACATAAAAAAACTATTAATCAGATTAAACCCGTCACTTATCCCACAACTAACACACTACTAATCAAAGTAAAATTAACAGCAATCAGTAACTTAAATCCTAATTAATCAAAATCCTAATGGACAAAACGGTGTACAACGGTCGAGTGAAAAATATATTTTTAACATCAAGGTGTGGAATCCAAATTGAATATGATCAAGCCAGAAAAAAATTGGTTTATGTTATGAAATAACTTATAATTTATAGTATCGAGAAATTTAAATAAGAGTAGAATTTTATACCCGTAGGAAGCAAATAACACTAATAATAAATAAATTATACGGCGGCTCGGCCGACCAATTAATAATAAACAGAATATAAGGCGGCTCAGCCGACCAATAAATAATAAACAGGATATAAGGCGGCTCGGCCGACCAATAAATAATAAACAGGATATAAGGCGGCTCGGCCGACCAATAAATAAATTAAATTACTTGTAAATAATATAGGCGGTATTCCGGCCATTATAACATGATATAAATAATAGTAGAGGCGGTATACCGACCATTATAACAGGGTATAAATGATACAAATAAATTTTACCGAATTGCAGAGTGATCGTGCTGATAACGTGTTATGAAATAACTTTAATTTATAGTATCGAGAAATTTAAATAAGAGTAGAATTTTATACCCGTAGGAAGCAAATAACACTAGTATAAGGGAGAGAGTTTATTATAAGGAAGAAGAAGAAGATGTAATGGTTCTTTGATTATAAACTCTTGTTCTTGTTTATGGTGTACAAAAGAGTGAGATGAGTGATGGTATTTATAGTGAACAACAATACATAAAATAACAAAGATAGTGCTTAATTTGGTAAATGAGTGGGTGATCATAGTGTTTGATGAGTAGATGATCATAGTGCTTGAGTTTGGTAAAGAAGTGGATGATCATTTCAATGCTTAATTTATAACACTCCCCCTTGATCATCCATCTTGTATTACGTGGTGCCTCGTTAAAAACCTAGTCATGGAAAACCCAATGGGAAAAACCGTAGTAAAAGTAAAAGAGTACAACTACGTAAGCTCCCCCTCGAATGAGTAGTCATAGAACCTTTAGAAAAATGATAGATTTTCATCTCTCAAATTGTAACATTCTCTTGGATGTCTATCTTTTGTATGTTCTTTGTTGCTCGTTTTAAAACCTTGTCCTATGGAAAA
>NC_008285.1:0-25000 GCF_020379485.1 Brassica napus
CTGCAGTGCCTTCCCCCCCCTAGTCTAGACCGAGTATCAATAGTTGTAGTTCCTGTCCGTTATGGACCCTTCGTACCTTTCAAATCCAATCAATGTGTGGTGTGTATCCAAGGGCAAATGTAATCTCTGAATCTGTTACAGCCATTGTAGCACTAGGTGCCTACCCATAAGCAGAAGTTGCCCTTGAATGTGCATCAAATCCTAAGACAAGCCTATCTAATCTCACTTCTTAGTCTAAAGCACTCAAATCCCTTCTAAGGAGCCAGCCTTTTTTGAATCCCTCTCTTTTCTTCATGCTGTGAAGAAATTTGTCCTATCCCCCTGACTGGCGAGGCTTCTTCTAAACGAGTGGAGTTCAATTAGACTGCCCCTTCTTTCTCGTGCTCTCCGTCCAAGCGAGCTAACTCCTGATCTCCTGTTGTAAAGATCTACAGACCAAGGCTACTCTTACCAGTTGACATCCATCCCGTTGCGTTCCCAGCGGTTTGAGTTCTATTGGATGGGGTTCTATACGAGCGTTCCATACCGTCTCTTGGGAGATCAAACTGAATTAAGTTGGACTTCCTTCAAGAGATAGATTTCTTTCCACGATAATATCTATATTTTCTTAAGAAAGAAGACTAGAATATCATTGGGAGTGCACTTAAGCCAATTGGAGTACTAGGCCTTCTGTTCCAGTGACAGTTATAGAAAAAAAGCGAAGCCCTCCACTCATAAGTAATAAGTAATTGAATTCCTTACCAGTCCGTCCTACCAGCTCTTCTGTCTTCCTTTTTAAAAGGAGTTAACGATACGGATGTTCAAGCTTTGCCAGAAGCCTTTTGCAGAGAGAAAGTTCGAAGATCAGGCAGGATTGGATTGAAAATCAATCTCCTCAGCATTCAATTCAAGTGGGTCTATCGATACAAGTGGTAAGACCGATAATTCAGCATCCAAGACCTGGCCGATGTCTACTTCAAATTCAAGTGCCACTTATCTTAACACAACTCGGGCTAATCGACTCCCAGCCTATCCCGACCTGGTCCTTTCGAACCAGTCTTTATAAACCTGGTGAAAGCAATCAAGCAGGACTTACCTCCTGGGAGCCTCCTTCCTTCTATTCCGAAACCTAGAAGGAGAACTCCCAGCTCTTGAGCTGATTGAATGATTTTTGTTCACTGCTAAGCTAATCCTTCTGTCCTACTTTACTCTATTATGAGACCTCACCCTAGGCTAGGGAGCTGGTTTAAGCCATGCCCTTATTTGACTCCCAAGACCGGATACATAGCTCTTCTGAGCGGGTCAAATTCAAATACAATGAGTGCTTAGGGAAAGTAAGAAAGAAAGACATAAAGCGGAATCCGGTAATCCTACTGCTACTAAGACTACTCCGTCTTAGGGCTAGGATTTCAAGCGCGGCGTAACGGGGGTTGTCAGCGTAACAGCTGGTGCTCTAATCTGAGCTGAGAAATAGGAACTGCACTTCTACTTTATTTATTTACTATATTCCCCCCTCTCTAACCCAAGTCCTAGAAGTGAATGAGGAATGAAAGAACTTCTGCCTCACTTTGTTGCTAAACCTGAACCCACACCTAAGAATCCTACAAATACAGGAGACGGTCAAAATATATGATTTGATTTACTAGAGAGTGAATCTCGTTAGACTGGAACGGGCTATTCTTACTGGTTCGTATAAACTCTCCCCATTTCGGATAATATCAAGACTAAAGGCCGGGACGACTCACTAACTACAGGGAGCACCTCTCGCCTATCTAAATTCCAGGCTATGGAGTTTCAGAACAGTAAATGGTTTGATTCAAGTATGACCGCGGTTTTTTCTGGAGTCTGTCCCTCCAGCCAGTACATTTTATCCTAATTTGATCGGATTTTGTGTTGACGATCTCAAAGCTCTTAATTCTACTGCTCTCTAAAAGGGGACATTATGGATAAGATCATGGCACGAAAATTGACTGTACCCCAAATCTGTTCAACATAGACATAGACCCTACTCCCACTCAATAATTGATTCCTTCCTTTCCTCTCTCTGGCTTATCAGTCTAGCAAGCATCCCGCTTTGAATGAAAAAAGCTCAAAAGCCTAAGACTGCAAAGGAATTCAAGTCTAGTACACCAGGGAAAGGAATCGATATCTCTTTCGTTTAAGACTAGTTAGAGCATAAGGATTAGCGGAATCCTATATGTTCACAGTTCAAACTCCCTTTCACTCTTGGGACTGATTTGCCCGTTGGTTTGACCTTATTGGAGGTCTCTTGCTCGGCCCCCTGGCTACTATACGCAACATAAGCATTCTAGCTTTGTTAAGGGTTTTGGGTTGATGGGATATCTTGATATCTATCTCGATATTCCATTCACTCCCAACCCTCCTGTATTGACTTCCTTCGCGGTGTCAATCCATACCTGTGGTTAGATTGTTTGTGGGTTTGGGGTGGCACTAGTTAATCATTCCATTTGCTATCTTGGTTTATACCAATTTTCCGTCTTTGACGGGGTAGTTTTGTACTGGTTGCTAGTGTTCACCCGCTTTATTTAACCCGATCTGCAATCCGGCTCTCCTTCCTTTGACCCACCGGATTGAATATAGCTATGGTACCGGTCGATTGTATGCGAATTCCTGCATTGAGAAGGGTAGGAGAGCTCCGTCAGGAAGGGCGGGATTCTAATGCTAACTAATGCTAAAGAAAGAGCTTGCAAACAGCAGCAGAAGAGTTCCTGCCTCTTGTTTCAGAGTCAATTTACGGAATCTCCTTTCTTCGGTCTCAATTCCGTACTCAGGAGTTTCCTTACTTATAGCAAGCGATCTAGAAGCGAATGTTCCATTTTAGGTGGATTATCTATTTGAACTACTTTAGTAAGAGGCGTTCCTCTCAGTCGAGAGACTGGCGTTCCTCGAGAACAGAACCAGACAGACTAGCTATCTAGTTCTCGAGGAACGCCTCCCAACGAGTAAGCCAACAGCTCCCTGGACCTCTTTCAATGAAAGCTCTCCATCCTCGGCAAACTCCGAATAATGTATAGCGTCAGCAAAATGGATTTCAGATCTTTCGAAGGGAGTGCTCACCGCTGGTACGAGTACTTATTTTCCTTTGATTATACCTTTAATACATTGATGGTATGTCAATGGGACCGCTTGGTTTTTATGAATCTAGAGTCTGCCTAGAAGAGCGTAATATGTCGTCGGTGCAAAAACAACCTGGAACTCTATCGGACTCTGAAAAGGTCCAACGTTGCAATTGACTCTGACCATACCATTCCTAGAAAATTGATTTGACAATTATTCGAACTCAAATTATATACCTCGAGAAGTGCTCCTCCAATCTTTTCTTTTTGAATGCCTAGTGGACATAGGTATGAGATTGACTGTGGAGTCAGGATCAACCACCACTCTCTTCACAGTCACCCTATTCATCTCTGCTTCAACATACAACGAACGCCCCCCCCATCAAGTGGCAATGGGACGTGTCTATTTATCTATCTCTTGACTCTAAATGGGAGCAGGTTTGAAAAAGGATCTTAGAGTGTCTTTCTTCTATGTAGAAGGATATGAATGATATTAGGTTGGATTTGACTTAAAGGCTGTTCCTGAAGGCCGAAAAAAAAAGAGAGACTTCTGGGCTCGCAATAAAGCTAAGGTCCTGGCAACTAGTCGTCCTATCTATCCACCTCTCCAAACACAATATCTTGAGTACCTATGATGGTGACCACATCTGCTGGCATGTGATGTTTGGACATAGAATCGAGTCCTTGTGAATGGGCAAAGCCGGGTGCTCTTATTTTACGACGGTAGGGACGATTGCTTCCATTACTGACCAGAAAGACACCAAATTCTCCTTTAGGTGCTTCAACTGCGGTATAGGTAGAAGAAGCTGGTACGGAAAAACCTTCTGTATAAAGTTCGAAATGGTGAATTGAGGTAGAGTAGACCGATGATCCTGTAGTCATTTGGCCGGCTATTGAAAGAAAAAAGCTTGCATCTGCTCCCTCTATTATATAACCGGTCCCATCTCTCTCCAAACCTAACGTGGTAGTTTCCCATCATAAGGCTTTCTATCTATAGATTGAGCCATTACCAAGGATCTAATTCGTTCAGAACTCAGTTGACTGCTTCTATAGATAAGGCGGAGTGTCCTTGGCTCAGCATTATAGCACATAGGGCTTCGGCGCTACTACAGCGCTTCGCTAACTCGAAGCGCCTCGCTATGAGAATCTAGCTTCGCTAACGCTCAGAAAAGTCTTGAACCTTCGCGCTGACCGTTCGCTTTCTCAGTAGCAAAAGCGCTTCTCTTTGCCCCTTAAGTAGAAGGACAAGAAAGAGATTTTTTGTTTTATTGCTCCCGCTTCCTCACATCTGCGCTCGTCAAGCCAACTTTGCTTTTTTTGGGAGGCGTTCCTCGGGGTTGAAGCGGACATTTCGAAATGACAGCATCGAAGATATTTGTATATATATACACGGCCACGGTGATCCCGGACTGCGTTCGGGAAAAAAAAGTGGCCCACTTGAAAGAAAAGGGCGGGCACTCTCGTCTTTCAACCCCACTATACTATTGATAGTTGTGGGGCACTGTGTACTTACAGCCTCTACGAGAATCAAGTGAATGGGGCCGGTGCATGGCGAACGGAACGATTCATCAAGCCATTTCTCGCCTCAACCCCCTAAATAGGAAGAAGGGTACTTTAAAAATAGGGGTAATTGCTCCGCACCTGACTGTGATAGCCCTCTCGAGGAACGCCTTATTGGAGCTTTGTAACTAGTGGCCGGTTTCCCGTAGCGTCGGCGTTTTCCCAGTGCGCGGGGCCCCAACGAGGAAGGTGTTAGTGGTTTATCATTGGGTCAATAATGCTAATCCCTCTTTTTTTGTGCTACTTCTACTCCTAGGGCAGGAAGAAGATAAGAAAAGGCGAAGCGTTCTCTTGGTTTCCCAACCTGTTGCTTCTAGAGGCTGCCCTCTCTCGGCTGGATGTTGGTCCAGCCTACTACGAGGATCCCGTATCCAACAACCCAACCTATAAAAAGGACATAAAAACCCCTTGTATAGGTTGGAGCTATGAAGCTTTCCTTATTATCAGAGAAAGGGGAAAGGGCTTTTTCAGCTGGTGCGCAGGAGCGCACTTCCGTTTTCCCTTTACTAGTAGGGTGGGGGTCCCGTGGTTCCTATGCCGCCGCGTTTCCCGGTTCTTTTCTTTTAGTGCTTCGACCCGAAGCGATAGCTTCTAGCTAGTTCAGTGGATAAGATGGCTGTGCTCCAGCTCACTCAAGAATGGGACGGCAGTGGTCCGCCGGCAAGCTCGTTCTGATCTTGGACGCAGTACATTGGAATCCTGAAGCACCACCACGAACGCTACCGCGCGTTCGCCTGCGGCGCGGTAAGGCACCACCCTGTTGTGCCAGCAGCCAACTCCGGCGTGTCAGCTTAGTTATCCTCATCAAGCCACTTACTTGATGTCTAGCTTCCCAACTGGTAGACGGTTCCTTTTCCCCCAGATCAATGAAGAAGGTAGAAGTAAGTTGATTCTTCCGAAGAACCGGAAGCGAAGCGCTATGCCGGGGTGGGGGGACGGGAAAAGAAACGGCTCCGAAGAAAGAAATTGGGGTTCCCAATGCTTCTCTACGCCCAATGAGATGCGTCAACCTCGGGATGCTTTACTCCTAACCCACAAGGTTCCGAGACGGAGCTTAACCTGAGTCTCGGTTAAGAACGGCGATGATCTACGTTTCACACGACGCACGATTCCATGGATAGTTTCATTCGACATCGTGATGGAGGACATAGCTTACGATCATCGGCTTTGATCATGCCGCTAGGCATTTGATTAAGACATTGCACAATGATCCGAAGACTTTGTCGCATCTCTTCGATACGGATACAGTAACGATCATAGCGATCTCCTCTGGTACCTACTGGTACGTCAGGATCCGATTGGTCATGAACATCGTAAGGTGCTGCTCTTCGCGAATCCCAGCATACCCCTGGTTGGGATGGGTAGGCCCACCACTTCACTTTCACTTAGGCCCGGGCCAAGTCAGTGGGGGACCCTGTCGGGCTCCTGCCCCCCCAAAAAAAACAAACTGTACGTGAGAGTTTCCCTTCATACGGCTCGAATCATTCTCAGATGCCTCCCCGGGCATCCTTTCCTTCTTTGTTGAGTTGGTTCACGCGCGCGCAAACGAGCACCAGCCGCAACAGCAGGAAACTATGACCAATAGAGTCAGACACTTAGCTACATCCGCACGCAAAAGGAATGTGGTTCTGGTTGAGACTTTCTTTCCGGGGCGCGGGACGTTCGCGGAGTCCGTTCCTTCCGTACCACCACAAGACTGGTCGTTCTTGGGCTTAACAGCCCCCTAATCATAAGGGATAGGGGAAAGGTAGCCGGGCCTATCATATCAAAAGGGTTGTAGAAAGAGAACCCGGCCCCCTATTTCATTCGACGTTCCGGGGCAGGAAAAAAACCATTCGACCGACTTTAGTTTTGGGTAACAAGAAAGAAGGCGAGTTGATCTGCTTTGATCAAGGAAAAAGCCCAGTCAGCCACCAACTCGGTGCAGGTCACGTGACCTACAGCTCGGCCTTCGCTTTTTGAGGCTTCCTCTACCCGCATCTCTAAGTGCTCGCAGCACTTCCATATGGAGAAAGATAGGCTTACCATGTTCCATCAATAGCACCTAATCTATGCCGGTTTTGGCGGACCGTGCTCCACCCCGGTGAACTCGCGCGGTTCCGACGTGCCCAGAGGCCAGAGGCGAAATCCGTTCACGGTCTGTAGGACCAACACCATTCAAAGGTGGGTGGCTCCCCCCGCCTAGAACAGTCATCTTTGACTGGGCTTACACACATTCGCTCACTTACGCTGTCCCCCCTCAGCTCACCCTAGCCCCGGGCCTTTTGCTCTTCTAACGTAAGCTCCAAGGCTTCACACCAAGTCTTCACTTACATAATATGCATGCTTAAGTAGAGTCAGGCGGAACCATTGTTGCCTGATGGGAACTTCCCCCATATTGCTATCAATGTCTTCATGTCGCACGACCTCTTAACATTACACCACTGAATCCCCAATCCTTTGCTTGCTGTGCAGTGACAGTACCAATATCCACTAATCGTTGTTTCCAGATACGGTTGCCGGTTGACATCTCTTCTAATTCATCGATACGAGAAGCAAATTGTTGTGTGAAGGAATCAATATCTCGACATAAGCCAAGAGGCAGATCTTGTGCCACTCCACCTGGTCGTATGAAACTGGCATGCATCCTGGCTCCCGAGACTCTTTCATAGAATTCCAACAATTTCTCCCGCTCCTCAAAAGCCCACAGGAACGGAGTTAATGCTCCCACATCCATAGCATGAGTAGTTAAAGCAAGTGAATGATTTGAAATTCGAGTTATTTCACGGAATAACACTCGTATATATTGAGCTCGTAATGGTACCTCGCAATTCAAAAGTTTCTCTACAGCTGAAGAATGAGCGTGTTCTTGGGCCATCATAGAAACATAGATAGGGTCGAAAACGGAACGAAAAACGAAACTTTACGACAGCTTTTTCGTACACGTTCACTTGCATCACATACACAAGTGCTCTCTGAACCGTGCAATAAGGTCACCCATAACACGGCTCTCCCACTTGAGTTATTTTAGCCCCAGGCCATGCTATTCAATGATATTGGAAAAATGGCAGCGTAACGTAAGAACTAGTATTGAAAGCTAGTCCCCTTTTGAGGGAGGGAAAGCCTTTCAATAGAAGCCCTACTTCCCGAGGTATTTCTTACTCGACTGAAAGGAGAGGAACGCCTCATCACTTCAATTGTTGCGCAAACCAATTTCTTTCTTAGTCACCGGGCGGAGCGCGCTTTTGGTACTTTGCTTATAGCTTTTTAGGTTATGCAATAGAAGGGAGGCAACGCTCTGGGCTTGCAGAAATGAATGGATCAGAAAGAGGGGGGGGCTGGATTCAATTTCCAGGCCGGGCGGGAGGTGAAGACCATAAGAGAAGATTGCCCTCCCGGCAAGGCGTTCCTCGGCGTTCCTCGGCGCTGTCATCTATCTCGACCCATTCCCTGATTTTCTCTGTATGAGGACCTCCTTCCCTTCTGCCCACTCTCCGTTCACACAGTTCTCAAAGCAGAGGAGGAAGGGTGGGCAGAAGGTACCACGAGCCCTCTGTCCCACACATCTATCCAGAAGCAAGTGTAGTTCACCGGTTCCACCGAATGCTCCTATCTCTCGGCAAAGATTGTGTGAGTGTGCAGTTATGCTTCGGATGCTTCGCAATAGATCGACCCAGTTCCCGTTCTTTTCCGGTGCACTCGCTTTATATCTCCGATACACAGGGAAGGACGCGGTGGGAAGGGGTTCCTTCGCCCTAGCCTCTGTCCGGCCGATCATTCCGCTGGCATCTTGCATTCACGCCTCCGTTTGACTGCCGCTCGGGGATGTAGTTGTAGATACGTTAGTCAACGTGGGTCGTTGGCTCCACCTGTTCTCTCCTTCTACGACATGCTGTTGTTGTCGCCATATTCCATATGTCACTTAGTCATCTCTGCCTCGCTGCGGGTCAGCACCTCCGAAAGAAACGGAGGACTTCATTCAGTGACTCCGCGATCGCCCTCTGAACGATCAGAATAAGGTAAAGCTTGAAGATAAGTTTTGTACTCTATTAATTTCTCAGTCCCTCTAGTCGGGTGGGCGCCGGCCGGTCTTTCGGCCAGATCCCCCTAAAAACCGTACGTGCGGGTCTCCCCGCATGCGCTCACGCCATTCGAGGTGGCCCAGCCCAGCATTCATTCGCAAATCCTGTAGTGAAATTGAGACTGCTCGACCTCGGAAGCTAATTCGCGTGTAGGCAGCGCTGTCTGTCGTATGGTTGACTTTATCATCTATTCATTGAATAATTGACTTTCTTACATTTTATATATAGGCTCGCTCCCTATTTTTCCAAGAATTCATTCACTTCCCTTAACTTCATAGGGCTTTCTATAAGAGGGGTTCCTCCTTCCATTTCCGTCAAATGACCCGGCCTCCCCTGGCTCTTCCACCGTCCGGGATCCCTTTCCCCCTATGCTCACCCGGCGCAGGCCTACCACGCTTCGCGCCTGCGGCGTTTTCGCCAGACGGTCTTTGCCTGTAGTGCCATCCTCCCCGCTGGCTGTATGGGAATTTCTCTCCTCTCCTTTCAGTCGAGTTGCTAAAGCCCCTCGACGCTGCCTTCTGTTAGGCTATAGATTACAGGAACAAATGTAGTTGAATGAGACAGCAGGCGGGTTACACGTTCCACTACGCCGAGATGTGAGGTGCAGGTGATGATGATCACCCCGGGGTATGCGCTAGCGCCCTTGACAGGCACTCCAGGACCCGCCAACGCTCATGAAACCCGGGTCGGGCGGTCCTCCATTCATCCGACCAGAGGTGTGGATAACGAGGCCACCTTCACAACCTTCTCCCCTCTGTCCCTATGTTGTAGTAAGGTAGGGCGGTTCGCTTGAGTTGCTCAACCGCCCCTCTCTAGACAAGTGCTCGAGTCATGCTTACGCCCTCTCCTTTCAGTCGAGTGACTTCGCCCCTTAGCCCGGTGCTCATGACCCGCTACGGAACCTCCACCGTGCCGGGGGACCAAGCAGGGCATAGCTAGCGGCATAGGAGCCGACTCGGCGTCAGCGGCTTCGTGCCGCACTGGAGTGATCCAATATGTGGTTCCGCACGTTCCACCACTTCTCCGTTCATTTCCAATACTAATCGTGAAACACCATGAGCAGCAGGATGTTGAGGTCCAAAATTCGAAGTAAAATTTTTGATTTGCCTTTTCCTAGTCGTCATGGGAAAGAAAGGCAGAAATCTGAAAGAGATGATTCCCTGAGATCTTGTCCAATACCACTTGTACCAGAAATGCATCTCCTTCGACGACCCTTCCACCCTAGTCCCCCTCCCCTTACGCTTGCTTGGACCCCGCCCCACCAGCTTTTTTTTACACAGGACTACTACTTTACAATCTAATTTGATTGAAAGCTCTCAATCAAATTAGAGATCTCCCGCCATATTGGACTTTTTGTTTTTCCAATACAGTCGAGGACTCTTTTAAGATGACTTAAACGGCTCCCATTTGAGGGGAAGCTGTTCAGATCCCCGAAGTAGGCTTAAATACCTATGTGAATATCGGAATCTTCCTTTATCCGAAGGCGCTAAAGCCCTCTTTATATAAAGAGAGGGCTTTATCAACAATGCTTTCTATCTTTTTAGAGCATAAGTTGAAATGGCCTTCTGTTAACCGCCACTCCTTAGATGAAATCATATCCTTCAAAATCTTCTTTTCATTTTCTATTTGCTGCTTGTCGAGAGTTTGGAAAATCTCATCTTGAGATATTTAGCTTTCGACCACGGGAAAAGAAGCTGAAATAGTAGGAGTTTACCTTATAGCAGGACACTCGCCCGTTGACAACTCTTTCTTAGGTTACTAATCGGTGACTTGCTTCGCCCAGGGGAATTCTATACTGTTTCATCCCTGTTGGTTCAGGCCTCCTCTTCCATCCCGTGTTTTACTTACATTCAAATTGAGTGCTTTTTTTTTTGTCTCCACTTGAGTCTTAGTTACTGGTAGCAATTTCATGACATTGCCCCACTGTAACTGGACAGCCAAATCGTACATCCTAAATATTATCCCGTACCTGAACGAATCATCCATGTTCGCAGGTCGGTAATATGTACGGATAAAGATCGGCACATCCATAAAGACTTCAAGCTCTATACTGGCACTAAGCCTTAGCATACAATTCCATCTTTGATACTCCAGATAAAGCTTCATCCACCCATGGTACAGAGTGTATTCATTGAATACTTCCATACCTGGATAGGCAACACCTCACTAGGAGGAAGTCTCGACTGAAAGAAGAGGAGGAAGGATAGGATCTTTCGGAGTATAGTGCTCCAAAAGAGTCCAAATTATCCTACCCTCCACATGAGGGTGCAATGGAGCACCTAACACCGTGGATAACCCAATACGCAAGCTACTTTTATTTGAGTGCGCATGGATCCTCATCACCATCAGCCTCTTCATAAAACGTTTGTGTCGAAGAGACGAAGGTTCCCGCGGTTCAGAATGAGCTTCTGCGCCGGGAAGCCCCCGAATCTTACTCAGTGGGCATCATAAAGAGCTCTAAAGGGGTGTGAGAGGACCGGAAAATAATGAGTCAAGCCTGAAAAGAAAGTCGAACCGCGAAGGCAAGTATCCTCGCCCCCGCGATGGGAACTTTCAATAAAGCACAGTAGAGTGCTTTACCTACCAGAGGTATCTATAGAATGAAAGAATCATTTTATGCTTCCTTGGCCATGTACAACATGGATTAGCATTATGTCATTCCTACAATTCCTACAAGTGATCCACCTTCCAGTATTTGAAGGAGAGGACTTCGATATATTATATAATATGTTTCTTTCCATTCCTCGTGAGCCACTTATTTCTCCGAAACAAGAGATCAAAGTGATTTTCCTCCTTTTTCCCAATAAGTCGACGGCCTTACACCATTGGGATACTTCGAATAAACTAGCATACATATAGGATACACCAGTGCTAAAACCTTTTCTCAAGAGATCTTCCAAACTGTTGGGGTCCTTGCTCTGGATGGTCTTCCCCCGGTGTGAAAGCAGTTGGTTCCGTAGTTTTAGAATTCTGCTGATCCCAAGTACTCCATCTCCATCATTGCATATGAAAATATAGAAAGTAAAGAAGAAAAGGCATAACCAGAAGAATTGTGAAAAATAAGTGAATTTATCCAGTTGAGGCATGATTAGATTAATTGATTTCAACAAAATGATTCCCTCCAGACAGCTTCACTCCGTCAAGCCTCTAGGAGTAGTGAAGAACTATAGAAAGTTGTGGTTGGTTGTTGACCAACAAAAGCATGGGAGAAAACCAAGAACAGGGGGCATAGAGATTTCTTCTCTTATGAGATTGATAGTTTGATCGCGGGGGCGGCCCGGCAGGCTAGCGATCAGAAAAGAAAATCGATTCTATATACGTTATGGTATGGAAAAAGATCTGACTTCCATTTCTTCAGTAGGGGAGAAAGAGTCTTTCTTGGTTGACTGCCGGGAAGCTTTACTTGGTCTCAAACTCAAAGGCTTGGCTAGAAGGCAGAACTCTTTCTTAAGTGGCCACAAGCAAGCCCAGAAGAATCGAATCATCGCCCAAAAGCAAGGGAGAGAAGGGTTCAGAACCTGTAACGGGTAGCCGAGGGACCGTCAGCTTTCTTTGCTTTGCTAATTGATGCTTTGCTAAAAAGGAGTGAGAAAGAGAACGACGGAAAGGAGTGTGCTGAGTCAGCAATGAAGTTTTGGGCAGATCTCGAAGATCCTTCTCCTCTATCGGCTACTTAGTTCCTTCGCCTAATCACCACAGAAAGCTTTGACAAGAACAAGGAACACGAAAGGAGGAGAGTGCCCTTTCGCTCCTTAAGGTAGAAGAAGAATCCTCGAAATAATGGACAGACTACAAGAAGTCACACCCAAAGGCGGATGGGATCTTTCTGTCGAGGCCCAATTCCTATCTTAAGCGTTACGGGAACCCCTATGTTATGCAAGAAAACAGTATTGAAAAAAAAGACAGGCTGGGCTTGGTCTCGATAGAGCGAGCGAGGTTTATGGTTCTGCAATCAGCTGAAACTAGAGTTGCGCTCTAAAACGAAGGAATGGAGAGGGCAAGCGGAGTCGTACGTTAGATTGAAAATTGTACCTGACACCCGGCTTATGGGCCCTCGGATCTTTCGAAACGCAGTGCGCTGCATTGACGAGGTTACTCTTTTAGTCTCGTTACGCTTTCTAATCTCAATCGAAGCCAACTCTGACAAATTTCAGGTTTACACTGCTAGATCACATATTGAAGAACCCTACCTACCAAAAAAAGGCCCTGGGGAGCATGCCACCCTAAACCCACAAACTCCCATTCTCCTCAGTCTCCCAGTATTGGAGACCTACTTACTACATACCGGGGGCCTCTCCAGTCTTTGCTTAAGAACTTTTCTATCTATAGAAGGATTCAATCCAGCCGCAGGTTCCCTACGGCTACCTTGTTACGACTTCACCCCAGTCGAAGATCCCACCGTGATATGTCAGTCTAGATAATGCCGGGCATTTACCTGATGGTTACCCAAACCCCGGAGCTCTTCAATGAAAGAGTTCCATCTTTCACAGCGAGCTGTTCCGAAGTTGCGTCTGAGCACCGTGAAATGCCTCTTACGGTCATCGATATCGTGCTCCCAGTCGTCATGGAGAGCCAACTGGAGAGCACGCTTGACATCCTCTGCATCCTCGAGAGTTATGCCAAGTTGATGCAAGAGGTTGTGGGCTTTGCGTATCATGGCCGCCTCCTCATTCTCGCAGGCCGCCATAATCCTTTCGATCTCCGCAGAGATGCGGGCGTGCTCTTGCGCCCTAGCCTCCCTTTCCCCAGCTGGTTGATCTAGGTGATTCTGCTGTTGAGCTGCTGGGGCAGCGGTGGGTTGGGGGGCGGGAAAGGCATTGGATGGCCCAGCCTGTTCCCTCTGAATCGGTTGATTGACCGACGAGCTACGCCCGGAACTGGCCGAATCTTCCAGCATGTCGGAAGTATACGTAAACCACTGAGAAGAGGCCTCGGTTTGGTGATTCACTACCTCCCCAGACGAACCCGTCACAGCATACCATAGAAAGGGCCCCAACAGGGGCAAAGCCGGACTCACTAGGTGGATGACTTCGATCCGTATCAAAGATCCCACGAACCCAGCGGAAAAGACCAAGAAGAGATTGAGAATCTCCCTCAGTGGTCCTTTCAAACGAAAGTAATAAATTCGAAATAAAAATAGGAAGCCCACCAGTGCGAAGAATGAAACGCACGTAGTGGTCAGAATAGCGCTTCCTTCTGATCCTAGAAAACGTTTGAATGCTACGGAACTACCGAGCAGGAGTAACAATAGTCGAACATAATTTTTCATAAATTTGAGATTTTTTCGTTTTTTTCTTTATCAGAGAGGGGCCCCGTTAGGGGTATTTAGTAACTCGAGCATTTCTTGTTTACTCGAACAGCAAAGGAGAGGTGCTTTAGCAACTCGACTGAAAGGAGAGGTGCTTTAGCAACTCGACTGAAAGGAGAGGTGCTTTAGCAACTCGACTGAAAAGGCGTTCCTCGGAGTGACTCGAGCACTTGTCTAGAGAGGTGCTTTAGCAACTCGACTGAAAGGAGAGGCCAGGGACGGGGTCGAACCGTCATTCCAGGATTTGCAGTCCGATACATTGCCATTATGTTACCTAGCCAAACCCGCCACCTCATGTGCCAAAGTCAAACGGTTGTTCTTTCTTCCCTCTTTTTTATATATATGCTGTGGCGGGCGGAGCGGCATAGCGAAAAAAAAGACATCAAGGTGACAGGATTCGAACCTATGGCCCTCTGTACCCAAAACAGATGCGCTGACCAGACTGCGCTACACCTCGTCTCACTCCCCGAAGCATATAGATCCACCCGATCAATGAACACTAACTGAAAGCGGCCGAGAATGAGTAGATATCCCCTACGGGGATCGAACCCGTGTCTTCGACATGAAAAGACGATGTCCGAACCACTAGACGAAAGGGACAAAAAAAAAAAAAAGCCATTCTTCATATGCCTCAGCTCCGAGAATAGAAGTGAATCTTTTCTTTCTATACGAAATTCAAGATTCTGTTTGTGTTCCGTGAACTCAATAACCACTTATTTGAAATGCTATAGCGGGTGCAGTTGAATTGGGACCTAAGATGGGGCATGGAAGCTCTTCTAAAAGATTATCGAGACGCACGCATAGAATAGGTAGAAAGAATCAAATAAGGCTTTTCAGGTTGCAGAATGGCCTCTCTGGTCGATCCGTTGAATAAACAAAAGCTACTACTCAATGGCTGGTTAAGATCTTATTGGTAGAATTCTTCGGATTTCTTTGGTCCTAGCACTCGAAACGAGACAAGTACGTGTGTACATAGGACGCGAGATGAATCACAAGGAGCGAAGCCTGCTTGACCAACGGGAGAAGCCAACTCCGTTCCTCCTTACAGGCTGTTTTCCACCATATAATAAATGAGAGCTAGCCGATTCGGATTCTGCTTGAGCTACCTTCTCTTTTAAGTTAAGGTCGGAGAGCAGCAATGAGTGCATCCCCCTACCTACGCCCTAAACTGAGCAAGATAGCTTCCATTGAGAGAGATCGAGATGTGAGATATGAGATCAGTTACCGCATTAGACAGGTACTACACTTCTGAAAATAAAGGGGGAAGGGACCTGATCCTGAGAAAACGACTTATTCCTTGCGACCCCTATCCCTCCCTATCTTTGGAAACAAGTCACTTTTACTACCCAATTGCAAATCAATCATTTTTGGAAAGGAAAGGGAGATGGAAAGGAAAAAGGCATAATCAATATTCAAAGAATCGGGAAAAGGTAACAAAGTCATCAGTGCCACAGCTTGGGGATTTGCAAACAAACCGATTCTACTCGAAGATTTGAAGTCTCACTACCCTCACTTGTTTTGTCATTCACTATCTTTCGATTCCTTCCCCGAGTGGGGCGAAGTCACTCGACTGAAAGGAGAGGGGTTTTTATACCAAGTGCCCCAAGAAGTGAGTAGAGAATGGTTACCTGCTAGGGAGGCTAGGATTGTAGATTGGGAAACTTCACTGAATTCCTCGGCTAACCCTTGAAATCCCACCTCTTCCTTTAGTTTATGCTAATCGATTGAGTAGTCATAGGAGTCGCACCCCCTATGGAGGCTTCTTGCTACTGCCCTACCATAAGAGAAATAAGCCTGTCACAGGAGGAACCTAGCTTCTTCAGCGAAACTGGAGGAACCCCTTGAGTCTCTAACATCAGAATCCGAACAAAAGACCTACAGGTCGGCCACAGCTGCCTACGATCCAGTGTGCAGGGTGCTCGCTTAAAAAAAGTGATCGGAGATATATCTTTCGATCGAGCTGCTATCTTATTGAACATGCGCAGAGAGTGGCTACTGCTTCAAAGCTTTCGACGAAAAGGAGCTACCCTCTCTGTCCATACTCGACTTCGCTGTAATTCCATTGAAAAAAAGCCGCGGGAAACAGTGACAGAGTAGAAGTTTTCCGGATATAGTAGTTTCATTTGTCCCGGTGTAAGAAGTCTAAGGCTTCAGATTCCTACGGGCCCTAAGCGGAACAATCGAGCTCATAGTGGAAGTCTTTGCCGGAGTTCTTCCGTTGGAGTTTCGGGTATTCAAGTTTGTATTATTCTCTCTGTAAGGGGTAAAGTCTAAGAAAGATTTCTATTGGGCATGCAACACTCCCAGAATAACACCTTGCAGTGTTAGAACTTATCTATTGGAGGTAATAAAAAGGAGGCATTTTCCGGCTAGACAGGTTAGGCTTTTCCGGGACAGGAGGTAACTGCTCTTAGGGAACCACAAAGTCAGAACTTTCCCCGCTCTATGTTCTCAGCCAATAACTATCAGACTGGGCCTATTAGCCCTGAACTCTTAGAAGAATGTCTAGGTAAAAAAAAGTGGTTTCTTTAGCTTAAAGTCTCTCTCTTTTCCTAGAACTCACGTTAGTCGGTCAAAGATTCCGTTGGAAAGGTAGATGACATTTCTGCTCTCGAGGAACGCCTTCCTTGAAGTTGAGAGCTTAGACCCGAGTTCTTTCTTTGACTTCTAGTATGAGTGTGCCAAGGCATTCTTTCAAGTAGCAAGGAAAGAAGCTTACTATTCTTTCGTTCAAAGTTAGGGAATTTCCCCAAATGGCTTGCGGAAGAGCTTTTCTTTACTATATATGCATCAGATCTATCTTATCGGATCGGATAAAGACAGTGACTTGCACAACAAATCTGGACTTGCTTGCTCTCATTCCTGAGGTTGAACCAGTCCCCCTTTCCTCGTTAATCTGGCCTATCGCTTTTGCCCTTGCCAGAGATAGATTCTTTCCATAGTGTCAATGCTTCCCCTGGTCTTTCCCACCGGAAATTCCAAAAGAATAACACCATGAAGTTTATCCACGAAGTGAATTGATTAAGTCTTCTCCGTAGGCAAACCTTTTTCCTAGAACTTCCCAACTCAAATACGACTTTGTTTTCAAGGCAAATCCATTGGACAGATCCTTGCTTTTTGAATCCACATGAGGAAAGATCTTCTCGAGCTTTTATCTGTTTATATAAAAAGGCATAGGACTCCCTACTTGCAAGAGTGCCAGACGTAGCCTTGTGCCTGGCCATTGGTGGTGCTTCCGCATTCTTCCAAAGGACCTCTTATCGAGTCATTTCATACCTTTGGAATTTTTTTCTCTCCTATTAGGGACCTCTTTCCGTTGGGAGCTCTCTCTGTCGGTATTACCACTGCACTCGGTCAGTGACTCTTTCCTTTTGTGAACCGGAGCTTCTTACTAACAGCTACTTGACCACAGTCACTCAGTTGTCTCCCGGGCTTTGGTTTTAGAGAGATTTCCGAGTGCTATTCTTACAGCTTGCCTTACTAATTAATGTGCCCCTTTGCTACTGCTGCCATACCACATTCAGTCCAATTGGCCATACTAGATAGATATCATATTTATGGAATACGATTCACTCCGATGAACGCCTTGGTGGTGAAATGGTAGACACGCGAGACTCAAAATCTCGTGCTAAAGAGCGTGGAGGTTCGAGGAACGCCTCTTCAAGGCATAATATTGAAATGGAATAAGTTCGGCAGCGGATCGCGAAATCTTGGCGATCTTCTCTATCTAATGAATGGGGAGGGGGAGTCCGCTTTGAAATCGTCCGCCCTGCGCCCCGCAGTATATGATTCAACAGGAATCACACAAGGGTAGATTGATACAATCTAAACCTCTGGTAAAATGCCCCCCGTAACCCAGCAGATAAAGTACATTACATAGTCCGTTTTAGGGATTGGTGACTTACCCATTCAGTGACTTTGGCACTGGATGGACGTTACCAAAATTGGTACTATCGGGTCGGGTGAATGAAATAATAGACGCCTGGTGGCATTCCAGCCTTCCTTCTCCTTTCAGGACCTATCCTAAAGAGAATCCAGTACTTCTTGGTCGTGAATATCTGAATAGGGCGAACCACTCCGTGGATATCTTGACTTCGGAACAAAACAATTATAATTAGGCTCGGTCAACTGGAATGTGTATTATCCATATAGGGGATCTTCCAATTGAGAAGATCCATCGACCTGAGACGAAGAGAAAGGTCTATCTATTTTATTTAGTTATTCAGTTGATTCATTATTGGAACAGATAGCAACAACAATTTCATCCGACATGCGTATTTTTGATTTTCCAATGGATTTCCATCTTTCATTAATGGAAATTTTTTTGATGTAGTGAGTAATAGCTCTGGTTGTTCGCTGTTCAAGAATTCTTGTTTAGGCAGTTCATACCATCCATACATAGTGTTTTGATCTAAGATTTCAATTCTTCCATGTTTCAGTAGTAGCATATTGTTCCATGGAGCTAAGTGGAAGAAACAGGTGTTTCTACAACTCTACCACCCAGTCAATTCCGTTCCACTTAATCCCTATTTCATGGCCACATATCTTCCCGGCTAAGTAATGGGAAACCTTTCTCCTGTTACATTACATGAATCCTATTTTCATTTCATCCGGGAAAAGCCATCTTTTTTTCAACAATGTCTTTGTCATTCGATCCAATAGCGTTCCGTTAGATAGGAACAGATTTGATAAATACTGATAACTCTCGGATAGAGTATTAGAACGGAAAAATCCATTAGATAATGAACTATTGGTTCTAAGCCATCTCTGGCGCTGAATCAACAATTCGAAGTGCTTTTCTTGCGTATTCTTGATAAACCAGCTTTTATATATAAGATGTAGGAGGATCTGTTTGGGAAGTAAGAAGCCCCTTTGACATCTCTTCATCTGCAAAGAATTCTCGATGTGAAAACACAGAGACAAAGGGCTGATCTTTGAATAGGAAAAAGAGTGGATCTGCAGGGTCCCAAATGAATTGGCTTATTCTAAAAAAGCCTTGTTCTTTGGAAGACCTATCTCGTCTCTAGTACTGTATGGTTCCGCTCTGCAAGAACTCCGAATCATTCTCTTGAAGCTCATACTTTTCATCATAAATGATCCGCTTGCCCCGAAATGACCCGGCCAAATAGGGAAATCCCAATTCATTAGGCCTTTCGATACAATCAAATAGAAAGCCCCGAGGGCGCCATATTCTAGGAGCCCAAACTATGTGATTGAATAAATCCTCCTCTATCTGTTCCGGGTCGAGGACTCCTTCTCCTTCCCCTTCTTCAAACTCCGATTCGTTTCATAGAGAAATCTCTGATCAACGATAGAACAAGATCCATTTTTCATCATATATAAGGGATTCCTTGGTTCGGACCGAAAAAGCAATGTCACTCGATCATTATCAAACTTACTGCAATCTTGGACTTTCTCCCCCCTCTCCTCTCGTTTCACTCGAGTTATTGAAACCTCTCGCTACGCTTCGAGTAATCAATACCTCTCCTTTTAGTCGAGTTTGTTTCACAACCTCTCCTTTTCAGTCGAGTCACTAGGGTGCCTCGAAACAAGTTCTCGAGTCACTAAAGTGCCTAAAGGCTGAGTGACTAAATACCTTATTGAAAACTAAAGCGCTAACGCGCCTTATATTATTTAGTAAAGCAACCTTTCGCGCTAGGCGCTCATGTTTTTTTTTGTCGGGGTGGAAGCTGGCGGCAGGGCTTGCTTTTTTTTTTTCGGATAGACGGAATTGGGATCTCTCTCGCATGCAAGCATTTCTATCGGGAAAGCCTCGCTTATTCAATTCAAAGGGCTGATTATTTATCAGCCTTTTTTCTCATAAGTAAGTTAGCGTTTGTAGGAGGGGCGGGATTATGATGAGTATATAAATCAAAAGCAAAAAGAAAAAATGGCAAGAGAAATTTGATATCGATGGAGGCGTTCCTCGGATGTGGAAAAGAGGGCAGGGATTCTCTACAATGAGACCGTAGACCAATTGAAAGGGATGTAGCGCAGCTTGGTAGCGCCTTTGTTTTGAGTCAAAAATGTCACAGGTTCGAATCCTCAAATGATAGGATCATCTGAGACTTCTCCTGTCATCCCTACCTATTCTTTCTCCTCTGAGCAGTAAGGAGGGATCAATTTGAGATCGATTCAAATTGGACATAGATAATCTTTCAATTTCTCATATTATATATAATAGTATAGGCGTGGAAAATTTATTGGGGTTATAAAAAAAAAAAAAGAATCCTCGTCTTTACAGTCTTATTAATTGTGATAAGAAAGCGCTCTTAGTTCAGTTCGGTAGAACGTGGGTCTCCAAAACCCAATGTCGTAGGTTCAAATCCTACAGAGCGTGATTCCGTTGCTCTTGTTAGGTCGAAAATTAGACTGAACTCAAATAATTGAACAGCACTCATCTTTCCATTGGGTGTCTGCCTATCTGGCTAATTCGTCTAGATCTGATCAAGATGCTTTCCCAGGGGTTCCTCCACTCACCCATTGGTAACCTAGGGAACTCACAAGCGCTTGCACTGGAACAAGACATATCAGCTAATCCGCTTCCGTACCAGAAACCTCTGATAGCAGCAGCAGTTAAAAGAGGTAGGGGAATGGCATTTTGAGAATCTGCTTTTGCACCCCCGGAAAGTACTGATATCAGATTGAGTACTACATCCCACAATAGGTATTTGCTTTTCTTCTTTATCGGTCGTCAAAGAGAGAAGAAGGATTGGCACAATTGATTAACTAGCTGACCTTCCAGCCCGCATCTAAGGAAAGCTATAGGGAAGACTCTACCGTACCGAAGCCCTAAAATATCATAGCAGTAAGCGTGCCTATAACCTATAAGGGGAATAGTCTTAAGCTACTTTCTTCTTGATGCTCTGTAAGCACCATAAGGTAATGAATTCATCTTACTCTAACAACTGGCTATTTTTGATTCTGCTTTTCCACCTAGACACCTACTTCAACGTGCGTAGGCCTCTTCTCCTATGCCGTAGCGGAGTAGCTTTGTCCGTCATTTAGCATCAGTTCTGAAGCGGCTGCAGCATCTGTTGTCACTTTCACCACCCCACTGTCCCTTTGCTTCTTAAGCTGCTAGCTCGATATTATGGTCTGGCTTTCCAGAAGGGGTTAGATTGGATTATCTATAGGGGAGGCTCTAAGACCCTTATATCGAAAGATTTGATTTGCTATTTGAGTTTCGGACCTTGATTACTTTGACTATATTACTAGATCGATAGCCAAAACTACTCGAAAAAAAGGATAGGAGATTATCCTCTTCATTCGTGGAGTGTTCTCCTCGTTGGTTAAATGTTAGGATGGACCACCTAGAATAAACGGGAAAGCCTTCTACCCGAAACCTTCTACTTAGTCCCACGAAGAGAGATAGATGCAGCATACCGTAGTGCTCCCCAGCTAAACCTTCGACATGCATTGGAGCAAGGCGGATAACCTTCTAACAGGGGCCAGGAGGTAATTTATTAGATTTCGAGATAGCTCTCACCTTCCCAGATAAAGATTCATTCTGTCTTATTCAGGTCCGGAAGAAGAAGGATCAGCAGAACAGGAATCTGTCCGCCGGATGAGGTTGGTCTACGATCAGAGCTCAGAAGATGATCGCCCGGAAAGTTTCTTTCGTCAAACCTCTCCCACGCCCAATCTTTACATTAGTGGACGGACACCGCCCAATCCTAGAACAGGAATCTTTCAATGTCGACCACAAGATAAAGAAACCGATGCAAGCATTAGTTCCACAACGAATCGGCTTATAGTCATTCCTGGCACTCGGCGCATGTCTTTGATCAACCCCGGTTCCGTCACTCGTATCTGGTTGAACCAGTACTTCCTTTCCGCCGTTCCTAGGGACCACCCACTCCCGTTCCCATGAGTGATCCGAGACAGTACGCGGAGATTAATCGGTCTCTTTTGGTTCTCATTCCAAAAGTTGAGCAGCCTGTTAGCATAAAAATGGCAATTATCCTCCTTCTATTCGTTCTGGATACGGGCCTAGTCCTGAGTGCGCTGTCTGTCTTCTCGGCTGGCCCAAACAACGGGATTGGTCCTGGGATTAGCACCAAAATTCCTCGGCATCTCATCCTCCTGTTGCTGGTCATTTCCTAAAGGATCGAAGGTTCAGCCGACGCCTCAAAGTGGATTTGTTGTGCGAAGAGTGCGACCGGGATTTAGAGTTAGAATAGCGGGGAAGACTTGACCTCAGGCAGCGTGAAACCAGTTTATTTAATTCGATGTAGTGGTCCGATTGCCTAGTGGAAGCCCTGAGGCACTTGATTCTTGCGTACGCTCGGCTCCTCTACCAATCACCACAGCGCGAGATGCGCAAGAGTGACCCATCTCTCCACACCAACTGGACCATACAATACACTCTTTATAAGAAAAAAAAGATTTGGAACCGAAAGATAGGAAATAAATTGACTTCCAGAGCGGAAGGGAATACTTAACCACGCCTCGAGTCCCAGTCTCCTAGTGGTGAGATGGTAAAGGGCAATGTCCGGTTCTGGCCAAGAGATGTCTTTGCTCCGTCCCCCTTCTTGTTGGTTGGCACAAGCCCTTGTAGTAGTAAGTCTTTCCTCCGGCCGGATCGGATGTTAGAGTCAATTCCATTGTAGGTTTGACCATTAAGTGAATGCAATATAGGTAGAATTTGAATCAACGACCTAAGAGTCTTCTTTTGCCTATCGTAGTTACCTTGATGTGATAAATGGTCCAACTTTCTTGAAAGATATCAGATCTTGAAAGTCCTGCTCATATACATACTAATATGATCGCTACCAGGTCATCCCACTACACACCATCAAGCAACCACTACTGAAGCTATCAACTCAATTCTCTCGTTCGAATGGGGAGATAGATAAAAGAAACGAAACTCTATAAAATATCATAAGAGAAGAAGATTTTCATTCCAGCTTAAATAAGTAAGACTTGACTCTTTAAAAAATTCCGATCAACAACTTGGAGGGATGGCTGAGTGGCTTAAGGCATTGGTTTGCTAAATCGACATACAAGAAGATTGTATCATGGGTTCGAATCCCATTCCCTCCGGCGCGGGAGTGAAACAGGCGGGCGAAATGAGAAGAGCACTACTTAGTGACTAGGAGCGGGGAGCCCGTTGCGCGTAGCGGGCGGATGTAGCCAAGTGGATCAAGGCAGTGGATTGTGAATCCACCATGCGCGGGTTCAATTCCCGTCGTTCGCCCATAAGGGATAGGTACTCATTCACAAACAACAAAGATAGAATAGGAAGGGAGACCGGGCACCCACAACGGGTCAGAGAAGGAAGTCAAGACTAGAAAAGACCCCGAAGAACGCCTCTAGATACCTCTTCCAATACCAGGACAAACAAGCAAGTAGTTCTTCTACGGACCTGGAGGTCCTCCTTTAGCTGCACTTTCAAGGGATAGCTGCAATGGTTCCCTCCACACATCGGAAGTATGAACGATGCACAGAGTCATACCAGTGATTTGGAGGAAATCTCTCGAAAAAGTATTTAGCGCCCATTTTGGCCAACTCTCTATCATCTTTCTTTGGCTGAGTGGCATGTATTTCCATGGTGCTCGTTTTTCCAATTATGAAGCATGTCTGAGCGATCCTACTCACATTGGACCTAGTGCTCAGGTGGTTTGGCCAATAGTGGGCCAAGAAATCCTGAATGGAGATGTGGGCGGAGGCTTCCGAGGAATACAAATAACCTCTGGCTTTTTTCAGATTTGGCGAGCATCTGGAATAACGAATTACAACTTTATTGTACCGCAATTGGCGCATTGGTCTTCGCAGCCTTAATGCTTTTTGCTGGTTGGTTCCATTATCACAAAGCAGCTCCAAAATTGGCTTGGTTCCAAGATGTAGAATCTATGTTGAATCACCATTTAGCAGGGCTACTAGGACTTGGGTCCCTTTCTTGGGCAGGACAATCCAGTACATGTATCTTTACCGATTAACCAATTTCTAAATGCTGGAGTAGATCCTAAAGAAATACTACTTCCTCATGAATTTCTCTTGAATCGGGATCTTTTGGCTCAACTTTATCCAAGTTTTGCTAAAGGAGCAACCCCGCTACGCGCCTTGAATTGGTCAAAATACTCGGAATTTCTTACTTTTCGTCGCGTCTTCGATCTAGCAATCTTGGACAATTGTTTTGATGAGCTGTCACTAAACTAAAAAAAGAGAGAAGAGAAAGAACTGGGAATGGGCGCCTGGTTGCTTGCTTACCAAGCCATCCTGGCAAGCTCCTCCAGTTCGATTATTATTCTTGACTTGACTTTGTATAAAAACTACTCACTATCAAAATGAAAGACGATCGATTATCTACCCAAGAAGATAGAGAGTCCCACATACGAGAAAAGGTCACAAATAGAGTTGAACCAAGTAACATTGCAAAGGCATAATGATAGTAGGGTCGGGATATCCCCGCCCTCCGAACCGGACGTGAAGGTCTCCCCTCATCCGGCTCTCCGCAGGGGAATCTCCACTCACTGCTTCCCCTAATATCCTCCCTTTACCACATCATGGGGGTTTACAGGAGATCCCAGAGGCTCGCTCGGAAAGGCTGCTATACCATACCTTTTGACTCAACTCTACTCTAGTAGTCACTAGACTCACTAGAATAGTCCGTCCGGCTGCTCTTGCTGAAATCATTACTCTTCATTCTCCCGTGCTCTAGCAATTGCGCTCCCTAGACCACTACCATGTAGTTAGGTAGGGGCATCCGTAATGACGGGAATCTAGGAATGAATGGGGATCCCTATCAATAAGAATATGAAGAATATCTAATTAGTTACACTACCTTTCTCTCACTCAATAGATCTATCTGGTCTGATACGGTACAGTACAATACGAGACGATGGAATGCTATGGGATGGATGGTAGAGGGATGCCTGCGCCCAAAAGCGATGATTCACTTGTCCCCTTGTCCATAGGGACCTCGTGGCATACAACCGAAACGACTCCCGCTAGATAGCCGCCCCTATCTCTCTTTTTACAGCCTCGTGGACGGACGAAAGAAGGCAAGTTAC
>NC_008285.1:27500-60000 GCF_020379485.1 Brassica napus
CTTTTCGTAATGGATGACCCTCGAAACCATAATCTGTTGATATACGGCGTAGATCCGGATGATTGATGAAAGAAACACCAAACATATCCCAAACTTCTCGCTCCCACCGGCCGGCTGATGGAAATAGACTTACTACCGGAGATATTCGTGTTACTTCGTCTGCACTGGTTTGTACACGAATGCGTGAGTTATACCGAGTACTCAGTAAATTATAGACCACTTCAAATCTTCGTTTTCGGGAGGGATGATCAACTCCGCAAATATCGATCGAAACTTGAACCCTTGTATAGGTATGCAATTTGAGAAAGCACAACAATTGAAATAGGTAGTCCGTATTGGTATCAGATCTATTCCCATGTTCCGATCTTTCCATTTTTTTGACCCATTTCTTGGGTAAAGTCTCCCAACTATATTTGAAAATGGATTGGTTATCCATAAAGATAAAGAAAGCTTTCTTGTAGTTCCGCTTCTTGCTCTTCAAATTCTGAAAGACTCGTCGGAAATTGCCGGTGCCGGTTGGTCCAACCAAGAAAAGCATGGGAGTCTTTGGGCATTACTTGGGTCGAGTTAAGTAAAGACTGGTTACCTATAAAGATCCCTCACTGCACACTTTATCTATATCTGTACGCATTTATTCATTTTTGAGAACTCGATCTTGTAATCGAGAAAACTCGTCCGAGAGGTACTTTTGTCACGAGCTGGCTTAACCCATCCCCTTACCACCAAGCCTGGATAAGCAACATCTGAAAAGTCAAGTAGAATCCCTGGCTTGTGTAGGCGAGCTAAACACAAATCTTTCTTTTCATTTTATATAGATGGAAAAGTAATAAATCCAATTTTCCTTCGTAAGAGGACAGTAGGAATCCAAAACTTTCTCTTTATATAGATGGAAAAGTGCATTTTCTCTTATCGTATCTCAGTAGCTAAGAGTTCTCATGGGACAATGGAACTCCATCCATCAACCGAGAAACACAACCTGCCTCAAAGCGCTTCTTTATTAAAAAAATAATATATTATTAAATGAATCCACATATAAACGTGGGCAGGTCTGCTCATTATTTGTGTTCGTACATTTATTCATTATTGCAATACAAATAACACCTCCACTTTACTAGTGATGGAGGGGATTCGCGCCGGATGGAACAAGGCGTTTTGAACCGTATACTACTGTTGCTGGAACGAAACGCACCCTAAGAGCTCTATCTTGCATTAGGGAGTCGGGGTTCTCCTACAACCACCCTACTGTTTGTTCATAGGGGGTCTCCAGCCATGCGGAAAGCCGCACAATCGCAACAGGCACGATGTTCTCACAACCCGGAGTAGAGTTATATGGATTTCATTATTTATGACTGACATTCCTTCCAGTCTCGAAGCAATGTGGTAGAATCTCTGTTTCCTCCGTTCGGTAGGCGGACTAGAACTATAGAGTAGGCGAGGAGAACTGCTGATTCACCTAGTATATTATTTGTTTTATATCATAGAAAAAGTATACTCCACTCCCTTAGACTCGTTACGCAACACGACTGAACTCGTTGGTTCACGAAAAAACTCCAGTCCACCTCAGCCTGCGATAGCAAGAGGAACACGACAAAGGGAGTCAATGAACAGCATGGGAGAAGACTTGCTAACACTAAAAGAGGGAATTGATGCAAAGGTCGACAGAACAAGCTTCCCCCTCTTTCTGGGCGAACTCATTAAGTATTTGATGAAGGACGGAAGGTACTCGACGGAGAGGGAAGAACATCTGTGTATTTGCTGCAAGGCGGATTGAATCCTTTTTGCTTTCAAAAGCTACGCTCGATCCGTACCTCTCCTTTCAATCGAGTTACTAAAGTACCTCTCCTTGTTCGTAATAGGCATGATAGGTCAGCTGTTTGCCTGCGGAGTACTGCTGTATTTGCAAGTGCAGCTAAGTCACTCCTTTCATTCCTGTCATTATAAGAGTCACTCTTCCTCTCTCTGTTCGGATGGGAATAATAGGTTGCATGAGCAAGCCAGCTAGTTGCTTTTAGTTGTGATTGCTGTTCCTGCATGTATTGTAGTGAGTTAGTGCCTGCCGCGTTGCGCGTAGCGTGTACTGAGGTAAGGCACGATGGAGCGGCTAAGCTGCTCTGCGCATTCTCTAAAGAATATCCCTGTTTGTTCGACGGGAATAAGTGACATGATGAGGTAAGGGCGTTAGCAGCGGAGGCGTTCTTCAAGTTCCCGGCTGTTTGCTTGCTGTCATTCCTGTCATTACTAATAAGTATTCCTTCTCTTCGTTCGCTGGGAACAAGTTGTCATGATAGTGCGTGAAGTGTTGCTCTGCTGCCCTGCCCCCGTTCGTGCATGTGATAGGTAGTAATGTGGGGTTCTTCCCCGGTTGCCATTCCTATGTTCATTGCCAATTAGCTCCCCCTAACCAACTACCTAATCTTCCTGTTACTAGTGATTCATCGAAAAAACACGGGGTTTTGTGACGGAATTAAACAAGAAAATGTTGATTGTACGAGAATCAGAGTTCCCCCTGTTTGTTTACCGATTTAATCGAAGGCGACGTAACAACTGTTTGTTTATTTCCCACCTTCGCCTGAGACGGGGCTTCCTTAGAGTGGACAGAGACTGATCCTAGCTTTATGACTGGGCAAGCAGCTCCTAGTAAAGAGAAAGAGATAGTTATGCCATTTTGACGATCGATATTTCTTCGTATGATAAAGATAAGAACAAGCGTTTGAAGCTATCAAATAGGCCTTTGAAAGAATTAGCGTATATAAGAGAAAGAATGAGCGTATGCTCAGGAAGATAGAAAATGCCTATCAACTTCCCTACAAGGAATTAACCTTTCCTCTGTGGCTTTAGTTGCAAACTTGTAGTAAATCGGAATCAAGCAGTCGGGCTATCACCTCTTCTTATTCTTAGTCGCACGGGACTTAGAGTGCTTTCAAAGTCACTATGAGAATATACAGAGAATACTAATATGACCTCTCTCACTCTCAGGTAAGTACTTGATCGATTTAGTGATGAGAAGGTTTATATCTAATTCACATCTCCGTCCAGGTATCTTTCTCGTCCTTCACCACCTACCAGGCGTTCCTCTCAGTCGAGAGACTGGCGTTCCTCGAGAAAGTCTACTACATAAAAGACTATCTAGGTAAAAAAAACCTTTGAATCTTTCTTATTGTCTTTCCCTTTCATCTTGATATAAACTATGACATTAAGAAAGCATCGAGCGGGAAAGCCTTCACATATTATGATGAAAGAGACTATCGGAGAAGGTCCCACTCTGCTTGCGCCCGCTAGCTGACGACGAAGAAAAGCATGCTCCTCTTACGCCCTTGGCCGACGGGAACCTTCAGGTCTCAACGAGCCACACCTACCTAGGAGATTTGATCCCCGGGAGCTTTGATCTTACTCTTAATTCTATTTTTATCAGAGCTCTTCTTTAGCTTCTTCTGTAATACCGATAGTTAATAGCTCTAGCGGCTACTTTTGAAGATAGTCAATCTATTGGGTTCATCTACGACCAACCTCAAGCGGAAGTAGTTCGGAGCTTTCTGTGCTGTTATGATTCCATGATCTTCATCGCCACCTCTGTCCTATAACGCCTTCCTTTATAGCAGTTATTGCTCCGGTTCCTGAAGGTATAGCTCTTGCCGAGGAATTCCTTTGAAATCGGAGACTGTTCAAATTTCCTACCGAGATAGGCAAGCGGAGGGAGAACTAGACGTATCTTGCTAGGCAAAGAAGGTTAGAATGTATAGCTCGCGGGTGGGATTGACGGGATAGATCACTCTTGCAGAAGGAGGTAGAACCGGGGATCTTTATAGGAGTGACTTGGGAAGTCCCGAACCGGGGTCAAGCTACAACTTGTGAATTGTCAAAAAGGTCGTTTTTCTGCTTGCATAAAGCCCTTTTCGGCAATCTCTTTCATGAATGTGAGGGTGGAACCAAGGAAGACTTTTGAATACCGGATCTTCAATTTGATATTGAAGTGAAGCTACAGGACGCTCTACGTAGCGATGGCTACCTTTCGTCCTCCATTTTGGAACAAAGGGAAGCCATTAAGTGGGCCGCCTTTAGCCCCGATTCGCGTACAGCCTTTCTCTCTGTCAGGTCACTGCAGAGAATTTTGAACTGCCCGGACATAAGATCTACTTCATGTTATGAAAGAGTTGTGAAAAACATCAACTTGAACCTAATTCATCTACGAAAAAGGTAGTTTCTTTGCTCTGGGCAGGAGCGCTAGTGGACACGGGGAGGGAGCAGGCGAAGCGTGTCGTTCGTAATGGAAAGAAAGAGACCACTACTTCGCCTCTTTGTTGGACCGCCGGCGCGAACACAGTGGTCTCTGATCAGGACCAGGAACCAATTCGAATTTGGATCTTGACATGTTGGTGGTTTTTAACCGTAGGCATCTTGCCAGGAAGTTGGTGGGCTTATCATGAATTAGGTCGGGGTGGCTGGTGGTTTCGGGATCCCGTAGAAAATGCTTCTTTTATGCCTCGGGTATTAGCCACAGCTCGTATTCATTCTGTAATTTTACCCCTTCTTCATTCTTGGACCTCGTTTCTTAATATTGTGACTTTTCCATGCTGTGTCTTAGGAACCTTTTCAATACGGTCCGGATTGCTAGCTCCCGTTCATAGTTTTGCTACAGATGATACACGAGGAATCTTTTTATGGTGGTTCTTCCTTCTAATGACCGGCATATCTATGATTCTTTTCTACCAGATGAAGCAGCAGGCATCGGTCCGTAGAACGTATAAAAAAGAAATGGTTGTGGCGCGAAGTACTCTTGTGCATCTACGTCACTCGGCTCGCGCGCAACCCCGCCCCGTTATGTTATGGAAGAATTGAACTTCTTGCTGGGCTGGTTATTCAGAGCCAGCAATTGGCTGCCGGATTTCGTCCTGCAATGAGGCAGATCGCTTCGGGGGGTCACTGTGGCGTGGCTGAATGTAGAGCAGTCCGCCCCTACAGCGTTTGATCAGTAGATTATTTAGAACTTCGGAAGATGGTCAAGGTACGAAGTGACAAGCCACTGCGCTAGATGCGCATGTGGTCGTAGTAGTCGGCTCGTCGCTACTTTTATCCAAAGAATAAGGCCTATGAGCTCTCTGTTTGGAGACAGAACAACGTGAGAAGTTCTGAGTCGTATGAGAAAACTAGCGGTTTGGGGGAAATAGCGATTTATCAATAACATAGAATAAACAAGCTTGCTTGGCAGACTGGAAGATAAAGGCAAGCAGCAACATAGAGTACCTTGACCTGCTCGCTGGGGACATAAGGATTGACATGTGCCGAGACAGCTGTCCCGCGGATTAAGGAATCCGCAAAGGCTAATGCCATAAGACGAGCAAGACTAAAGAAAGAGAAGATCGGTCCTCGTCCACTCGGAAAGCTTTTTCTCATCATAGGGGGACGGAGACGGTTAGTCAGCATTCCACTACCAACGAGCAGCAAACTCCTTGCGACTCTAATTGAGAAAAACCCAACAACGGCCACCCTCCCTAGGTGTAAGATAATAGGGCTTGATGCCTAGCGGCTTCCTTTTACGGGTTGTCTACCGATCTCACAGGTTTACACCTTTTAGGAATGAATGCTCCACGAGTCGTGATGCTTTGATTGTCGTCTTTCGAATTAAGGATTTGTCTGGCTAATAAACATCATCCTTCAGTCCGCGCCGGCATTCCAGAACGAATTCTTATCGCTTAGCACAAGCGCTAACCCTGACAAGGCCCTACATCGCATATGCAGTTGGAGTGGTTAGTCGATTCATGCAAAATCCAAAGAAACCTCACTTTCGACGAATATTGAGGTACATGAAAGGGGTTCCTCCTTGACTATGGTCTTCTGTATAAGAAAGGAGAACAGTGTAAGATAGTTGGCTATTGTGACGCCGACTATGCTGGTGATCACGACACGCGTCGATCAACAACTGGAAACGTGTTCAGGCTTGGTTTAGGAGCAGTTTGTCTTTGAAAAGTAAGCGGTGTTTTAGCCGTAACCCTTGTTGGAAGAGAATACCACGTAGGAGTGAAAACTCCCCTGCTCATCCATCTTCATTCCAAAGGCGAACATTTCAATTGAGTGACTGTAACTGCTATCTATGGTTTACAGTCAGTAGTTCTTAACCAACCGCCCAGCTTTATAAAGCTTTAAGAGGGAATAGGGAGTAAGGGGGACCTTCGCTTCATTATCAAATTGACCTGGACCCTCTTTCTTCTCCTGCTGCAGATTTTGCCCCGCGCGGATTCTGGAGCTTCTTCTTTAGTCTAGGATTTCAAATAATAATCAAATCAAAAGAAGCGGCTGGGCGAGAACAAGAAGCGGTCGTCGTACGCCGGCCGGTAGCTCTACTAAGCGAAGAACCGGGTTCCTCCCTTTTCTTCGCGAATAACATGTGGAGTGGAGGTAGCCTAGGCGTTCCTCGAGCAAGCTACCTTCGCCTACCTCCCATCTAGAAGCGGCAATGGTAAGAGCTGGTAAGCATGGTAACTGTATCGGCTAAGGGGCCGGCGCTCCGCGTTCTATCTAGGTTCCGCTCTGACCTTCCCCACCTCACATAGAAGAAGGGGAAGCCCTTCAATAGAAGAACCCGTGTGAGTGGGAAGGGATTGAATCATTCATTCATCGGATACGTCTTTTCCCGTGATCCATTTCATGTCAACTCTAATTAGTTATCAAAAGGCCTACCTTACAAAGGGAACGTCGTTTCCCGGGAACCTTGCAACCTTCCGGTTCCCGGGAAACGGCCGCATCGGCCCGCTTCGTCACCGTCGGTTCCCGCAACCAAGCCTTTTTCTTATTCTTTCTTTCAGAAGGGCTTGCGGTTCATTACACCAAAGGCTTTCAGTGAACTATTGAAGCTATCGAGAGAGTACCAAATGCTGACGGTGACGAAGGTTACCGACTTTCGGTGGACGCGGAGCCAACGAGTTCAGTCGAAGAGCGTAACGAGTCTAAGGTTACAGAAGCGTTCGCCAACTTTGATAGGTATAGCATTGCGAGCAAATAGAGCAGAGAGCTTACCCTTTCTTTCTATGAGAGTCGCGAGCTTGTTGTAGTCGGTCCTAAAGAACCTTGCTGCTTACTTGCTATATTCCCGCGTTCTTGCATGGCTCGCGCGCAACCCCGCCCTGCTTCTCCCTTCCCCCTTACCGTCCAAAACTCAGAGGCCGTATGGAGTATAGCCAAGTGGTAAGGCACCGGTTTTTGGTACCGGCATGCAAAGGTTCGAATCCTTTTACTCCAGATTATGAACACCCGATCGGATCTGTCAAGAACGAGCTGACGACTACAGGGGAAGCTCTCATTAATTAGTTGATGAGGGGAAGCGGCTGACAGCAGTCCCTGAGCTAAGCCTTGGAAATCTTAATGCCATAATGCCTTTCAAATCCTCCTAGCCATTATCCTACTGCAATAATTCTTGCTAAGAAGAACGCCCACCCCTCTCTGTTTGATAACAGTTTCCTCCTAGTTTGCTTGAAACAGATAAGCTTGCCCAACTGCAACAAAGAAAGAGCCTAGCTTTCTTGGTTTGATGAGCTTATACTCGCTTTCTTGGTTTGATGAGCTATACACGCTTTCTTGGTTTGATGAGTGAGTAACAACTTCTGAGTTGACTTGGAAGAAACCATTGTGGATTGTTGTAGTTCCGTGCTAATTAACAGGTTCTTTGCCTTTATTTAAAACAGGTTTGGCGTTGCATTCATCTAGGCTGTAGCCTCTCATACGACAAGAAGGATTTAGATCGGGGGATTTTCGTAAATGATTCGTTGCCAGCGCCCAAACTTTCCCATCCCCAGCCAAATACGATTGGGCATATCCTTCAAGAGATCAACCAATACGCATACTGCGCAACACTAGGGTGGTCGTAGATCAGCTAACTGGGGCGTCCATTGGTGGAACTCAGCCGGAACCTCAATACTGTGTAGTGCCCGAAGAATTACTACGTAATTTTGTCTAGTTTAGTGATAGCAGTAGGTCGGTTCGCTGTGGCTCTAATGCCGGCGATGAAGCAAACAAATAGGGTGTGATAACATTCAGACCTATTTGAGACTAAGAGGGGCTGGTTACCGGAGGTATTCCTGTCAGCCTTGTAACATTAACCCAAAAACCAATCGTCACTGGTTTCATTCTTGTCGCTCTCTCTCCAGGAATCAAAACCTATGCCTTTCTCAGTCTGGTTAGGCTTTCCGGAAGGTTTTCCGGTGAGCTGTTATCAGATTGATTGGTATGGTAAGATGGATGTTAGTTGAGAGCTCCCGATTGGGGTTACGTAGAGAGACTGACTTATAGAGGATCTCTCTCGGCAGCTCGACGACGATGCCGAGGAACGCCTCAGCACGGAACTTTAATCAATCAAATGGCATTAGGGTAGGGGGCTTTCCTTTGTTAAAAATCCAAGAGAGATAGAGTTTGACAAGATAGTCAAACTATCACCCCGCATCTTCATTCTATGACGATGGATCTTGGGAATGATTCGGGGGATCCCGGACCGCGACAATGAAACACTGATATCGAGTTTCTGACCCTTTAGTGAAGCAGAATCACTCAGGAGCTCCCAGTTCCCATTCAACATTCATTCATAGTCTTTATTCTCCCCTTGCCATCCTTCACTGCTTTTCGGACTGCTTTTACTGCTGCTTCCTATGCTTCCTGCTTCTGAGACTACTTGCCTTTCCCTCCCTCGGAAATCAACTCCATATCAATTAATTTGACTCACGCTTCTTTTGCTTTTTAGAATCCTTCTCTGTGCGAGTTAGGACTAAGACCTTTTTTCTATGACTTCTCATTCTCAACGAAAACAATAAGACCAAGAATGAAAAGAAGAAGGTCTAACCCGTGTATCCATTTATAAATATAAAGACTCTCAAGCCCCGGTAAGCTTTCTAAAAAGAAAAAAAGAGCACCGAAGAAGATTGTAGTTAAGGCTTGGAGCTTCTGGGGAGTACAAACAAGTAAGTACTAGCTAGCCGCATTCCCAGCTACTTAGTACCCTTCTTTCACTTACAGCTATCTAAGACATTCAGGGGCGAAGTCACTCGACTGCAAGGAGAGGGGCTGTGTAACTGCTCTAAATAACACTACTCTCATCCCTCGCTTTTGTTCAATTATAAATCTAAATAAAAGAAAGAAGAACTTTAATGGAGATTTATAGCATCATTCAAGTAAATACAGATTAAGATCGTAAAAACATAAGCTTGTAATATAGCTACACCTAATTCCAGACCGGTTAATGCAAGAACTATAAATAAAGGACCAAGAGCCCCTATAAAATAGAAAATCTCATTCATACATAGCATAGTCCAAGCGAACCCACTTAAAATCTTTACTAAACTATGACCGGCCATCATATTAGCAAATAAACGTATTCCTAAGCTTAATGCGCGAAAACAATAAGAAATTAGCTCAAGGAGTACTAAAAAAGGTGCTAACGGCAGTGGGACTCCTGCGGGTAATAAAAAGCTGAAAAAATGAAGCCCATGTCTTTGAAATCCCACTATAGTAATGCCAATAAAAATAGAAAATGAGAGAGCCAAAGTAATGAGAAAATGACTTGTCACTGTGAAGCTATAAGGTATCATACCCTGAAGATTACAAAATAACAAAAAAAGAAAAGTGACCAAGATGCAAGGGAAAAACATTTGTTTCACATTTCCGGAAAGACCACCTATTTGTTCCTTTACCAGGTTCAGCACGAAATCATAAAGAAGCTCTACCAAGGATTGCCAAGCATTTGGGACTAAGTTTCCTCCTCCCTTTTTAGTAATAAAATGAATCAGAAGTAGGAAAAAACTCAGAGTTAGCAGCATGAACAAAGATGGATTTGTGAATGAGAAATAGAAGTTTCCGATATTCATAGGAATCAATGGGACAATCTCAAATTGGTCAAGTGGGGACTGCGCCACCAGCCCTATTTGATTCATAGCCTCCTTAAAGGCTGAACTTTGTACTCCGTTTTCGCTCAAATCATCCAAAATGTGCTGAAGAAAAGCGGTATTGTCACTTCCCGCTTCGGCCGCTTCAAAAACCTTGCGAGGTCGAGAACGACGGGGAGAGTGATGCAGAATGAAACCCTTACTTAGTGCGGAGATAGGATTTGAACCTACGACATCAAGGAGGAACCTAGCTTCTTCAGCGAAGCTGGAGGAACGGAGTTGGCTTCTCCCGTTGGTCAAGCAGGCTTCGCTCCTTGCGAGCTACCAAGCTGCTCTACTCTACTCGCACTGCTTCTTTCCTCTCCAATATCTGATTTTCTTAGTCTCGTTCTCGTCTCTATCTCTTAGGTCAAGCATCTTCGGGAATACCCGTCCCCGTCTTAGTCGAATACCTTTTCATTCCTTCCGCAAGTTCGTATCTTAGAAGAATCATCCCTTGTCTTTCGCCCGCGGGCGAGCTTCTGCTTTCTATTCTTACTCTCTCAGCAGCAAGACCATAGAATAGGAGAACCACTAGATCCGCTGCAATCCCAGTTGCCAGTTGACTCAACAAAGAATCGACTTTGTTTGCTTTGGTGCTTTCTTTTATGCCGGATATTACCACCAAAGCGGATATCGTGATCTTGGATCTAGGTACTTGACTTCCCCCTCTTCCTATGTATGGGGAGAGTAGCCTAGCCCATCCCCTCAGACCAGACTGAGCTTCATTGCCAATCCTTTGAGCCGCTTCGCTCCTTGGGATGCCTTACCGCTCCGTGGGGGAATCTCGAAGATCGAAGATTAGTATGAAACTAGAGCCATCTCCTTTTTGCAGGGGAATCTCCTTCGGTTGATTATCTGGTTTCGGAAGATGCATTTCAAAACCTTTTTCTCTCGTACCCATTTGCCTAAACTCCGGTGATCTAGCTTTGGCTTATGCCATTACCGCTAAACCCAATTCTTCTCTTCATGTATGTGGGCTGCCTTGATATTAAGTAAGGTGTCAAGGCGGTCGAAGAAGGCCACAAGTGGAAGCAACCGATGCTTTGGTCATTCAGTTTCATCCTTGCTGCCAGTCCGTGCTTGCTGTCATGCTGGAAAAAGCAGGGGTTTCGGCCGGTTTTACCTACTATTGGATTTGAACCAATGACTCTCGCCGTATGAAAGCGATACTCTAACCGCTGAGTCAAGTAGGTCAAGCTGAGTCAAGTCAGAGAAAATAGACCCCTATAAGAGAAAGCCGCGCAACCAGAGTTCCCCTTACTATACAAGGGTGCGGAGCGCTAAGAAAGAGAAAGCGTTCTCACTATACGAAAACGAAATGAAGCAGCGGCTAGCACGCTAAGATTAAGCACTTGGAGAACGTGGAGCCTTTCTTTTCTTTCTCGGTCGTCTGTCTTAATATAAGTAGATTCCGATTAATACGGTCGTTCTCTGCTGCATTGGTGTTTTCACTCCCCACCATAACAAAATGTTTCTGAAATTGGTTTAGGACAAATTTCAGTGCTTAGCCCTAATTAGGGCATCAGATGTCTATTTATATAGATGATCTCTTCAAGTCAAATTACAATTAAGCCCTTGGGCTAATACATACGACACAATTAACAGTATAACCTAGATACACTAAGACTCCCCCTCAATCGGAGCAAGGTGGAAGGATGCGAAGATTGGAGCGAAGGTAGTGAAATTGGGCAGAGGGGAGGCCCTTCGTGAAGATATCAGCAAGTTGCTCGGATGTGGGAATATATTGCACAATAATGTCACCTTTGACAACCTTTTCCCGTACAAAATGGTAGTCAATTTCAATATGTTTCGAGCGAGCATGATGAACAGGATTGGCAGTCATATAAGTTTTCTGATGTTATCACAATAGATCTGAACAGGGTGAGGAAGAAAGAGACAAAGCTCGCGAAGTAGCTGAGTAATCCAGTGAGACTCAGCAACAGCAAAGGCAAGCGAGCGGTATTCAGACTCAGCACTAGAACGAGAGACTGTAGGTTCTTTCTTGGCGCGCCATGAAATAAGATTGGGACCAAGAAAAATAGCATAGCCAGAGGTAGAGCGCCGAGTGTCAGGACAACCTGCCCAATCTGCGTCAACAAAAGAAAGTAGACCCCGCTAAGGCGTTCCTCGGAGGAACTCGTCCAAGCACATGTCTCCTTTATCTGTTTTCAGCCAGCCTAAGCGCCCTACTTTACCTACTTTAAATGTAAATCTTCCTTTTCATCAAAGCCTTCGTGTTCATCGAATACTCGCTTCACTATGTGTAGCTCGCTCCCCTCTCTTGAAAGCCGAACTGGCGCCTTCTTTTGATAACTGGGTTAGGGTTACCGAAGGCAATCTGGCAGGCAAAGTTTCCCCTTTTATTCGGCAGCCGCCTTTGATGTAACTAAACTAGATAGAGTTTGGGTCACGAATTCGGATTTACCGATCCGAGGGAACCAAATGAAGCATCTTTTTCTCCTTCCGAAAGAAAAGAGGAAGACTTATTCCCACCGAAGTGCACTAATAGAAAACCCCTACCAGTCGAAGTGGAATGATGAGCTAAAAGTCCCTTGTACGATGAAGCTGAGTCACAGAAGCGGGAGAGGTGTCTTCTTTGAGGATCGTTTCCTATCGAGTGGATCAAATCCCAAGCCTTAAGAGCCCATTAACCCATCTTCTGTTCCGCTAGCCAGCTAAGCTAAAGCTTGCCATCGACCGGTTCGTTCGGAAGTAACCGCATGCGCTCACCTATCCATCAACCAAGACAGAAGGGAATGACCAACCAAGCGAGCAGAGCCCAACTACCAATCCTATGTTCTCCCAATCCTGGAACTGGCGGCAATCTAACGAATTCGGGAAAGCAAGATGATCGACACTGGAAAAGACGTCTTGGCGAGAGGTGCTTTAGCAACTCGACTGAAAAGCAGAGGGCATAGAGTCACCGACTAAAGCAAGCCAGGAAAGGTAATTGCTTACAGACAGACCATATTTTTGAATAGCAGCTTACTCTCAAACACCGTATTCCGCCAAAACCATTTACTACGCAAACAAGACCGGCAACTGGTTGAGCTGATAGGACCACAGCTGAGATTGACTCAAGAGCGTCTGTGGCTAAAAGACTAGCAGCATATTCTTCTTCAATTGCGACAGGAGCTCATTCTTTCGCAGCTTATTCGTCGTTTGGGCAAATGGATGTGGGATGGAGCTTGAACTAAGGGACCTGGGGCGTAGCCTTGATTCAAAGTGTCTAGGTACCAAGAGTAAAGGAAGGAGGGCTAACTAATATAATAGGGGTAGGGGGGCGCTAACGAGCAAGAAAAGGCCCCTTTATTAGTAAGGTTGCTTGCTTGTCACACAGGTCGTCTTTGGCTCGTCTCCTTCCGCGATACGCACCTGGTAGTATCCCGCCGTAGATCCAACTTCGAGAAGTATCTCGCGCGGGCGAAGAAGTCTGCAATAAAAGTGGATACTTGTTTTTGATAGTTAGGTTACCTTGTTGAGCGCCCGATAATCAATGCACAAGGCTCCCGCTTTTTCTGGAAAGGGGCTCCCCAACCTTTTCCCAGCAGCAATCAATATAGGGAAAAACTGCCTTGGAGGCTGGAATCAAAATAGGCCTCCATGAGTTCCTGAAATTGATTCCTGAGTTCAACCAATCCCCTTAACTAATAGATGCTAGTTGGGGGGCCATCCGCTTAACCCAGCCCCAGTCTAAATAGTTGGGGGTTTGGCTCCAGGCTCCAACTCGATCTTGTGGTAGACTGCCCTACTAGGGCGCACTTGGCAACTAATTCGTGGGGCATGATATCCCAAAATTCCTCAAGTACTTGCTGCACTTCCTGAGAAAGAAGTAGTCTTGGTATTGGATCCGCTCTTCTGAGAGCATGAACATCAATTAGATTCAATTCCTCTTCTTTATTCTTAAGAGAAACCCCCCCCCCGAACCATTCTTAAGACCACCAAGCTCTCTCGAATGAATTCTACTCTTTCTGCTTTCGAGATAGAAGAGTAGGCAAATTGATTACCCACTAAGGTGTAAAACTTTGTGACTAGATCGTCCTGAAAACGGATGCGACGGGAAGAAGTGGCATTTGTAAGTGTTGCTGACTTAACATTTAGGTTTCGGCATAACAAAGCTTGCACTGTCTTTTCGCACTTAGGCGCACAGCGTGCCATTGGTAATGATTCTACTACGGTGCCACAAATTCGCAAGCTGATCCTAAGTAATCGTTGTTGTTCATTGGATTCCGGAGGAACTACTTCGTTAGGATTGGGGAATTGCTGCGATTCTTCCTGAATAGCCTGGATTCTCCCGTCGAGAGTCGCTTTGAAAGTCGTACCTAAACTCTTACGACTGAATATGATAAAGCCTATAAAACAAAGAGCTACTATCATTTCTTCATTATAGATTGAGATCTTCTTCGAACTTAATGCACAAATAGATAGAATAGCAGCAAATAACATCTTTCTAGCATCCATATTCGTCGAACTCAATCTCATTTAGAAAGCTTATCCCCATTTCTTTTTCAGCAACTGAACGGGAAGTGGTTTAGGAAAGGACTTTTGAATCGGATGCGCTCGCCCAGCGAGAAAGGCCCTGACCCTGCCGACCAAGAAAAAAAGAGAACGAAAGGCGTTCCTCGAACTTCGTATTTTCCTAATTTGAGAAGAGGTACAAAGTGACTCGACTGTAAGGTCCACCAGGAGAAGTCTCGACTGAAAGGAGAGGAATGGTTAACCTTGAATGCTATTAATAAATTCTACAGCAATAGTCCCTCGGACTCGGAAAGTTATAACGAAAATGGCTAACCCAATAGCGGATTCCGCAGCTGCCACCGTTGGAACCAATGAAGCAAATACTTGACCCATCATATCATCCGAAGAAACGGAAAATACCAAAAAGTTCGAATTCACAGCTAATAACATTGATTCAATTGGCATTGACATAATAGGAATATTTCGTCTATTAAGGAGGATTCCCCGAATACCTAAAATAGAAATAATCATAGAAAATGTGAAATATTTGATAGGATCCATTTCGGGAACGTGTAATCTAAGAGAAATTCAAATGTTATTAGATGACAAGCTCGACCGAACACCTGAAGTCCTTGAGATTTAGGTTAGGGAGACACGCGCGCATTCCTGACAACAGGCACGGGCGATATCCAGGCAAGCTTCCCCGCAAGCCTCACAACAGACACGTCCCACCTGTCCGACCGTAGGCCCCACTGCTGCGGCAAGGCGCGGCAGCCCTGACCCTGCGAAGAAGAGCTTCCCGTCGGTTCAGGCACCATTTTTTTGAATAGGTGGAACTTCGGTGATAGGTTGTTTTTGATCCCATGAGGGATCTAGCGATTTCCCCCGTCCCCCCCAAGAGGAGATTGGTTAGGAACAGGATGGGCAACTTCAGCCGGTGCTGGCGCCTGCGTAAGCGGCTCTTGAGCCGCTAAAGAGAACCAATAGACACGACAGCTGGGCCAGCACCTGAAGTGGATTTACTAAATCCCCCTTATCTATTTCTGGGTAAATAACTTGGTGACTAACAACAAAGACAAAAAAACTTGCTACCAAGAAGACGATGGATAAGAGAAAAATTAGGGTCTTTTCTCCTTCTGGGTTGACTTGAGAAAAAAAAAAGAAAAAAAAAAGGAATAATTAACACCGACTAAGATCAAAGAAACTAGCAGACTAATCACTAAAAAGGCCTTTGGTTCAAATTGTGACATCTATCTTAACTTACTCAATTATCTCGTGAACTATCTGCTTCAAAAAGAGAGTTGGTTGAATGAGACTGAAACCTTCTTTCTTAGAGGAGGGCACCACTTCGACTGATGCGGGCGCGGTTCCCTCGTCGTGAAATAAGTAATGAAAGGGAAGACCCGCCCCCGGTCAACTTTCTTGTTGCCCTGTATAGCTTTTTAGAACAGAGATCTAGCAACGCATTCTAGGCACAGATCATTGGTATTGGATGTATCGTTAGGTTGTGCCGAGTCAAATCTGCTCCGTTTTTTTTCCGTTGCAGAAAAGAGATCCCTTCCCTCCGCTTTCTAAAATGAGGAATATTAAGTCCGTGGGGCTGCAGGTACTATGGATCCTCTGACTCCCAATCGGGTTGCCTTCCCTGGTCTCGCCGGTCTTACCTGTAGGTCGTGATGTGCCTTGAGATGGCCGTCTCCTGTCCCCCTGCCGGTGGGGAATCTGCTCCCGGGTTGTCGCTCTGCTGCGTCTGGCCCGTCCTCTAGGCACCTTTGGAAGGCAGGGAGTGTGACAACGTACACGCTTTTCCCTTTACCCCATAGGGCCTTCTTTCTCATCAGTTGCAGGGTTTGGTGGCCCGAAAGAAACTTGGCTTCGCCAAAAGGCCTCATCTCTGGAAGCCCGGCTCGCGAGGCGTCCCTCTCGCTGTAGGGTTCCAAAACTCGCCTCGCTCTTGGGACATGCTATCTTTCCCCTCTTTATTCTCAAGTAAAGGGTGAGTCCCATGCGTCAGTTTGTGGATCGCGGTCTCACGCACTAATCCCTACAGGCGGGTGCCCGTAGTAGGCCGGCCGCCCTACCTAAACCAATCATCATATCGGTCCCTAAGCCCCATTGCTGGAAAGGCTCGGCTTCAAAACCGTACGTGGGGCTTCCGCCTCATACGGCTCCTCTAAGGATGGAGGTAGGCCCAGCCCAGGCTTGCGCGGTTAAGGTTGTTGTACACCTGCCAATCAAGTAAAAAAAAAAAGAAGAGAACGAAAGCTTTAGTTTTTTGGGGTTGGTGATTCCGTGTATGGATGATCACCTTGAGCCACGAATTTAGTAACGTAAGGCGGGCCTGATAGGTGGTGGTATCACACCCTTCTCAAAGAAACCGTACGTGACACTCTCGCGTCATACGGCTCCGCCCCTTCATCGAAATAGATCGAGTATTTCGTTCACCTTGGCTCTCTTCGAATCTCGCAGACGGTCTAGGTACCGAAAGACCCGGAAGTGGTGATCCAAGCTCCTGACCTCCCACTTCATGATATCGACGAGGGCTTGACGCCGCGCGATATCATGCTCACCCTCTAGGTCACGGGTTATCTCTTGCACTCGGCTAATATGCGCTAGCATATCAGCATTCCGCGCTTGTTGAGAGTCGGAACTCTCAACATCCGCGTACAAAAGATGCAGTGGCGGGCGCTCGTTGAGATCTAGAGCTGGGGGCGCGACGCCATCTGGTCCGACGCCGAACTGAAATATCTCATTTCCTAGCAACCCCCATTTAATCCCAAAAATAAAATTCAAACCATATATTAGATATATAGCTAGCCGCATTTTTGGGACCACGAACATGAGGAAATAGCGCGTGGCGAACGCTAAGACCCCGAACTTACTTGTACGATCTTTTCCACCAAGCTTTAGCTTGCTCTGGATGGTCTTACCCCAGTGTGAAAGCAGTTGGTTCCGTAGTTTTAGAATTCTGCTGATCCCAAGTACTCCATCTCCATCATTGCATATGAAAATATAGAAAGTAAAGAAGAAAAGGCATAACCAGAAGAATTGTGAAAAATAAGTGAATTTATCCAGTTGAGGCATGATTAGATTAATTGAAAATGATTCCCTCCAGACAGCTTCACTCCGTCAAGCCTCTAGGAGTAGTGAAGAACTATAGAAAGTTGTGGTTGGTTGTTGACCAACAAAAGCATGGGAGAAAACCAAGAAAAAGGGGGCATAGAGATTTCTTCTCTTATGAGATTGATAGTTTGATCGCGTGGGCGGCCCGGCAGGCTAGCGATCAGAAACCTAAAATCAGACAATGATAGAGCGCCCGTACCCTACCTTAAGTAGCATCCCGCCGATCTTTCGAATAAACAATAGGATCGCTAATACTACCACTTCTAGACTTGGCACAGACAACAAACACTTCTTTTCTATATACTTAATTCAAGATTAAAGCAATGACTGATTGATCCAACACGCTAAGCCATACTTTTCATTCTTATTACTAATACTTAATTTATCTAGGTGATCGACGGAACACGGAGAGGTGCTTTAGTCAGGACGAGGGGATTTAGACGGAACTGAGAGGAGAACCGAATGAATGCAAGTGCAAGAGTGGAAGATTGATCGGACTCTCTACGAAAGCTGTCCTTCTTCTCGCACAAACATATCCGACTCGTACGAAACAAAAGATTGAACCTTCACCCAACGGAGTAGCAAAGATGACAGCACGCCAAGCAGCCGTACGAAAGAAAGTTGACAGATCAGGAGCGGAAAGACTCTACTGATGATTCCCAAGCCAGCTGTACAAAACATAGATTACAGATTAATCAGGATGGAACACGAAAGAAAGAATATACTGAAATGATGATTAGCACAAAGGCAGTGCTCGTACCGAAACAAATCTACAGCACTTTGACCAAGCATTACTCCTCCACTTTCTACTGATGATTAGCACAAAGGAGCAGTTTGGCATACAAAACTGATTAGCAGCACAAAGGATCAGGAGCAGAAGCAGGATGGAGTCTCAATATTGAAATGATTAGCACATTGATCACGGGATGGAGTCAAGTACGAAACTCCACACTTCGCACACGCTCTATGGAAACAAAAGCCCTCACACAACTGATCAGTAGCACATCACTCAAGTACAAAACTCATACTTTCACATTCTTCTTTATTTTAGTTATCGCATTATCGCAAAAGCACGAACGACTGATCAGCACAATCGTACACAGAAGCACTAATACACTTATGCCCCGAAGCAGGTCACAGGTCCGAAGCAGGACTCTCCCTCCCTTCCCCGACTGAAAAAATGGACTTAATTACGAAAGAAAGAAAAAGAAATAAGATTCCCTACACAGGTGCAGTAACCATTGGAGCATTATCACTATCTGTACTGAACCATAATCCACTGACCAAGGAAAGAAAGATTACAGCACCAAGCCGTACGAGAAGCCAAGACGCTCTACGTCGATTAGTCAAGGTCAAGGTGCCGATGAATAAACAACACGCTCATACTCCGCCCTAAAACCCCTGTAAGCATACCGAAACCCCAACCTCGAGGAAAAGGTGCAAAGGTGCTTTATCAACAGGACGAGGAACATCTGAATGACATGGATCAGCAGCAGGCGCAGAGTGGAAGATTGATCAGGAGCCAGGAGCTGAAGAGTCTACTGATGAACACAAAGATTGATAAATAGCATTACTCGTATGAAAGAAACCCAAGCCAAAACAAAGGAAATAATAAGATTGATGGAACCAATCATTACTCCTCCACTTTCCCGTTTACTGAAATGGATTAGCACAAAGATAGCAGTATGCAAAGAATATACTATACTGATTAGCAGCACAAAGATAGCACGGTGGAGTAAACAACGCCAAGCCTACGCACAACAAGAAGGAACAGTGAAGCTGCCAAGCATCAGCATTACCATAAATGTGAGTTAATTACTGCAAGGAAAGAGAAGGAATAAAAGACAGGTCTTCAAAGGAACAATGATCGGACGAAGGTCTCGAAATGGCACAGTAACAAAGGAACAACTGTGCTGGACTCAGCACCTACCATAGGTCAACGTCTTTCGAGAAGAAGTCCTGGGGAAGATGTCTAGGCATAAGCAGCACCCGGTCATAAGTAAACAAATGTTGCTTAAGGAGCCAATACAACACAATCAGAGGACTACTTTACGCTTGAGAGGGCCGATCAGCTCATACCAACAAAACAAAGAAGATGGCAATGCTGTGGAGTAAACCGGCAGTAAGTAAATACCTGGGAAAGGCTCGGTAGCACACCGGAGGCAACAAAGAAAGAGAGGTGCATACGCTACTCCACCCCAAGTGAGCGGAATCCTCCTGTTAGAGCGAATCCACCCGTTAGAGCGAAGGAAGGAAGATAGAATAACGGCTTAATCCTCACACTATTGGTGCTTGGTACAACACAGTAATGTCCTCAATGTCTATAAATGGCACAATAAACACGATACCTCGGATGAAGGACAGTCTCGAAATGGCACAGTAAACTCGGACGAATAAAAGAATTGTAATTGAAAAGGCTACACTTCCTCGAATAAAAAGGACTTTATCGACACAGTAAACTCAACAAAACACTAGGAGACAATGGGCACAAGGAACCAAGACAAGACACTGGTAACAGGAACAAGGCACTGATCGGTGCCACTCCTTAAACAACAGCTTCTTCTCAGCAGTGAATGGTAGTAGTCCGAAGTAGCAACAGTCGACTGTAAGGAAGAAGAAGCATACCAGATACCGGTCAATCAACAGCCGATAAGTCGTCAATTTTCGAGACAAACAAACCAAGCTTCGAAGCTGAGGAAGCAGTGCACAGGGCAGGAATGCCGATAAGCAAGGGAATCTTCAATGGATACCGATCAGTCCTATCTTCTCAATCTAAAGTGCAATTAGCACAATAACAAAAGAAAGAAACATCGCACATCCCTTGGCTTCGGATCAGAAAGATAGGTGCTTTAGCAACTCGACCAAGAGGAGAGGAAGAGACGGACGATCGGACAAAGGAAAAGTGCTGGACTCAGAAGAAGACTCGACTAATCAAAACACTTGGAAACAGCTCGTACAAAACAAAGAGGCACTTGGAAGGGACCACCGGTCTATGCCTCTCCTTATAGAGTTTCTACGAACCTTGGTTATCGGTCATAGCTATTGTTCATTGGTAATCGGATAGCTGGTAAAGAGCTGATAAAGGGAACGGGGAACAGCAACAAAAAAAAGACCAAGGGTCACTGGGCCAACGGAGTAGTCCCTTGAGAGTAATGGTTCAAAGAAAAGAATAAAGGAAGCGGCTGTACTTACCGAGTCGAGCAAACAAAGATGTGCTGGGTAGTCAACTCTTACATATCAGAAGGAACCGATCAAAGCATCGGAAGAATAGGATTCTAGATGACCTGTCCTTCTACTGCTCTGCTCGTTCGGCTGCTTATCTTGCGGATTCTGATTCAATTAGATCAAGGATTGCCAAGCAAAGCAGCACCAACCTAGCTCTACTCTAGCTAATCAATCATGGCCTACTTCTAACTGTAAATGTGATCACTAGCATCACAAAAACAACAGAAGCGGTATCGAAATAAGCACCTGTCCCAACTCAAGCCTGATATCCCTGGCACAACAGAGTTTGAGACTTCGCCGGATAAGCCCGATATTGAGCCTATCTGACTGAGCCTTAGCCAGAGATGAAGGGCTTGGCACCACCCTAACGCAGTAAATGAAGCGATATCCCTTGAGCGAAAGCTTTATTTTGGGCATCTACAGGAGAAGTCGCTTATGGAAAGAAACAGAAGCCTAGCTGCTAACAAAGACCTATGCGGCTTGCTTGGGGTAGTGGGCAGGCATTTAATCGAGAAAGAAGGCTCTTGAGTAAACAGAGTCATCATATGAGACTTCTGTCGGAGTGCTGTGGAAAGACTTTCGTCCGCATAAGCAAAGATGATTGCTGCTCAAGACTGGTAGGCAAGTAAGGTTTCATCCAACAGAATAGGAATAGGCAGAAAATACCGATAGCTAGAATACTAAATAAAAATTTAAAATTCCATTCTTCCAGCGGTGTGGGAATTTCCATAACTTTAACATAGTTCGAATAACATTTTTCTTCATATTCTTGAAGAAAATTAGCAGGGCCAGGAACGCCTAAATTCTGCAGATACCACTCATTCACTCTAGTCCATAAATTGAGGGATTCCCGAAAATAAATAAAGTTCAGCTTATCGCTGAGGAGTTCTGCAGGAGTGTGGTCCAATTCTCGCTGAAGGTTTAGAATATATTCGGACTGAATAACTCCCTTTTGAAAATCCCAGCGCATGTTAATTAAGAAGTGATTCAACCGGGTTAAACTCCCCATAATAATGGGATTATCCACTAATTCCTCTTTTAGAGCGACTGTACCTGAACAGTATAAAGGGTGTTCCGTTATGGCGTCTAATGACGTATTAGGAAACATGCCGAGAACTGGAACTCCTGGCAGAACGTCATTATCTGTCAAATTGGTGGAACTGGAAAAAAGTAGATTTATATTACGCAATCGTTACTGTCCATCTTTATCAGCCAACTCCCCAGTTTCCATCTTTCCTTTTAGAGTTTACCACTTGCCCTGACGGGGGCTACCGCTTTCGTTCAGTTTTCTCTCTACCTTTTCTTATTTTGACTTCATTTTCAAATCTTTTATGCTCGGCCATACCAACATGGGAAAGACCTAGCCTTCCCTCCCTTTGAAGTGCATTTATCAGATCAGCTCCCAGAGTAACTAGAAAGAGGGTGAAAGGCCCAACTTCTTCATTCATGGCCTTTTTTGTTTCTTTGATTGATCTCCCTTTCGTATTCATTCGACCTGAGGCGTTCCTCTCAGTCATACAAAAAAGAAAGGTTATTTCATGCAATGCATAACGGGTGGGCCTCCTATGGATTCCTCTAACTCAATGAATGAAGGGAGGAGTATGAGGAAGGCCGGCTTTCTAGATGAAAATGAAAACAAAAAGGAAAAGGGTCAAACCATATCTTACTTAATAATCTGACTGAATGACGAAGAGCTCTTTATGTGGTCTCACTTTACCACCATCTGAAATGCGCGAAACTTCGATTGGTGGAAGCCAGTCCATGAAGATTCTCCCTTTTCCTACGTGCACTTCCCCTCTTTTGGTAAGCATCCAGTATCTCAGCAAATGAACATTTCTCTAAGCTTATCCTGTAGCTTATACGTCGTTTGAAAGCTGCTTCAAGGATCCAACGAATAGCTAAGGTTTGTTGACGATCCCTGGCTACAATCCCAGGGACATCATAAATAGTACCCGCTACTCCTACTTTTGCTACTTCGCATATGGGCTTTATATTCTCTACGGCGTCAACCATAAGTTTGATTACATCGCGTTCAGTTCGAGCTGGGCGATGAAAAGTTTGATAAACAATAGCACGAACTCTCGTTCTTTTACCTTCTTTCATGCGAAAATTGACCAACTTCTTGATCAATAGTTTTTGCTCACCATCCAAGCCCCCCATATAGCTGAAAATTTCCGAGCAATTGGAAGCCGCTTTCGATGACGAGGCCGATAAATTTATATTACGCAATCGTTACTGTCCATCTTTATCAGCCAACTCCCCAGTTTCCATCTTTCCTTTTAGAGTTTACCACTCTTCATAGCTTCTTGAACTTTCTTTAGGGTCTTGCTCCCTGAGTTCCAGAGTCTACACTCTCGCGTCATATGGCTCCGCCCCGGAATCATGCTTACGCCCTCTCCTTTTAGAAATACTCTCGTTCCTCTCTAGACAAGTGCTCGAGTAAGAAATACCTCTCCTTTTCAGTCGAGTTGCTAAAGCACCTGGGATGAGCGTCCTCTGATCTAAATAAGAGCTCCTGTTTGTTTTCTGGCAACGAGCTAGCTTAACCCTGATTGCGACAGGCTTAATACAGTCATGTTGGATCTCCTATTCGTTCTGCTACCAGGAAGAGAAAGACTGATTGCGACAGCTCAACCGGATGAGACATCTCTTATTTACAGAACTGTGCCAACCGAGGAACGCCTACCAACTCCGCCAACCCCATTGATTTAGCCGCACCTGAACCCGCAACCGAGGAACGCCTCTCCTTTCAGTCGAGTTCCGTTGGACCTCTACTCCGCCTACTTCTTGTGCCGACTTCGACTGCCTTATTTCGGGTGAAGAGTAAGGGGTGGTAGGCTTAGTAGGGCTCGAACCTACAATATAACCGTTATGAGCGGTACGTTTCAACCAATTAAACTATAAGCCCCTACGGATCTCTACATGCAATTTGCTCACTTCGGGAAGAGCGGACGCAAGCAAAGGGGAGGCCTTTGCTCTATCTGCTTCTTCCTCTTCCCAGGAGTGCCCAATTAGATAAAATAATGATTTTCTTATTGTTTATAGATAGATAATCTTATATATCTATTATTTAGAATAATAATAAAATCAAGCAAGCGGTCCTTTCGCGACTCAAACTGCCGGTACGCTTTCCGGCTCGCAACGATTCAAACGGGCGGGGGCTCTCTATTTGCTTGCAATGCCGGCTGTTCGCGTTTAGTTAAAAGTAGAAGTAGAGGGCGCCCACACAACGACCGACGGACTCGTGGTATTGAAAACCTCATTAGATGAGAAGGTAGTTGACTGGCAGACCCCTGAACGTACGTTAGCCAAAAGCCCCTATCCACTCAATCTGGAAAGAGAATAGACCGCCGTGAACTCCGGCGAAAGACCCCGTACGACCTGCGGGAGTTGAAGGTTGCTGGCTTGGCTTGCCCGTGGGCCGTGGTATCCTGACGTCCCTCCCGCTACGGCTCGCTGTACGTTCCTTTAGCTATAGGCGTGTCCCATCCGATAATAGTCCGTTCCACCGGAAGCTCAGTGGGGTTTCATACGAGGGTCCCGCGTACTGTGCCATCGCCCAACCAGTACGGCCGTGTCTCTGCTATGGTCAACAAGCTCTTGTGTAGGGACTTGCGGTAAGCCAAGCCGCTCACCGTCCCTTCGCAGTTTCGGTGAGGAGTGAGAGAGGCCTATTATGCCTAGCGAAAGTAAGCGGGGCAGGATCTGAAAGAATTCAAGACCTAAAATCAAAAGCCAAGGTAATGTCTTCAAGAGGTTCCATTCATCATCAGGCTATTTCAGTAGATCGTTCAACTCTAGCTTATGTTAGCCTTGCGTTCACTTACAAAAAAAGAGGTAGTCTTACTACTTTATGAGATTTAAGCAATCTCAGATTGACTGCTATTCCCACTCGGTAAGTCTGAAAATGGGCAATCATTCCGCCCTTCGGTAAACATTCAAACTTAGACGTCTATCTCACTCTTCAACTCATAGCTCTAAAAACCAGAGTTAACGGGGATCGCATTCAACCGCATTAAACTGCTAAGAGATAGCAACTGCTAACATCTAGGCAATATGCAATATTGCTCTTATCCCAATAGTATTGATATTCCCGGTATTCTGCTATCTACGATTTGCTTTCTTACTGTTGCAGAAAGACAGAATGAAGACTGTAGGGAACAATTTTTGTGTTATCAACCAAGGAGTGCCTAGTAGGATGTCGTAGGTGCCCCAAAAAACGATTGTTCCGGTTGAACAATTTGTCAACAGGAGGGGTCCTCCGAAGCGCTGGCGAAAGCTAGGTCATGTTTTCCGTCTCTCGCTTTGAAAGTGGATTCTTTCTCTTACATGATCCAGGTGATGTGTACCAGTGGATACCCGGTTACTCAATCAAGGTCTATTATGGCCAGAGCGAATCCAATCCGGTTTGTTTCCATTCTGCGATAAGAATGATGCATTCTCCTGTATGGATGAAATGAAATTCAGGAGGCTCGTTGAGACCCCTTCTTTAAAAGAGCTATCAGCAGAACAAAAACCTCGGAGGATGGGCCGACTAGGTCAGGTTGTTGAGGGAGGTGGCAAAAGCCTTCTATTCGCCATTGGGAACTACGTTAATCATAGGTTGTTACACCCCTTCCATGTTTGGGGGGGCGGAGAAGACGTCTCCCCGGACTTTTAACCAAACACAGCCTTTTGATCGACTGGTTGGCAGTAGGCACTCTTTCTCCTTTGACTTAAAGTCGGCCACTGATCGTTGGCCTTTAGTCTTTCTGTTTGAGGTGGTGCAGTACCTATTTGACCGCTACTTTGCCTCAAGTGTGGTTAATTCTGCATTTGCATGCAATATCTTTGAGGTGCCTTTTGTTAAACTTAAACGAAGGTTCTCTCAAGTATGCTTTGTGGCAGGGCAGCCATTGGGGATATCACGGTTCTTGGCCTACTTTCGCGCTATCACACCATATATTAGTGTGGTGGTGTGCGAAACAGGTGCATCCTGACCCTGCCTGGTGTACGCTTTACATCGTACGCGGTACTCGGTGATGATGTTGTCATTGCCGATCAGAGGGAATGAATTTGAATCGATTACCAAGCCATGTCCCCTCATGCTATATGAGACTGAACTCTCAGTTTGTATATGTGGAAAGAGACCTAAGAGAACTGAAACTCACTTCTAACCTAGGGGCCATAGAATAGGGATGAAGAGGAGAGAGGCGAGGTGAGTCGCAGACTGACGAAGCGAAGCATTGAGAACGTAGAGCCGAAAAAGAAGGACTATTGCTTATGTATCCATACCCCCGATAGCTAGTTCATCACTCTCCCAACTCAATTCACAAGGACTTGGAGGATCAAAATCTATGTTGATGGACGTGATTTCTCAGCTAATTGTGGTGAGCAAGATATGAGATGATCAGTCTCCCTGATTCTTGAACTGTATACCGAATCTAGTGAGAATCCCGTGTCAAATGTTTCTTCCTGAGGTTGATTCATCGAGATCTTGTGCTTCTTTTCACAAGACATGGAGATTGAAAGATTCAGATCAGTAAGGAGACCGACTAAGTCACTTGCGGTGGCGGACATGGACCCATACTCTGACTCTCCTATTTTTACTTATTTCCTTCTTTTCCCGTAGGATCTCCCAAGAAAAAGCCAATATCCTGAGAGTGATCTAGAAATTCCCACGAAGGCCAATCAGCATCACTAAAACAAGAGCAAGTTGAGAGGAAGGTGTCAAGTGCAGACAATTCAGAGAAGATATCTCAACAATCTTTTGAAAGCGTTTAATAGGAAGGAATAGAAACAGGAATCTAAACCTTCTTTTCTATCTAAGGTCTCATCAGAAATTGTGAAAGTTCACTGAGTAAGCTATGTCAGGTCTGGTTATGCTAGCAACCACCAAGAATGCTACGATAGAGATGAGGATTAGCAAAGTGGAACTTCCAACAGCAGAGCAGACAAAGAGGACCCAGAAGTGACTATGGGAGAAGGGAGAGGTTCTTTCCATGCCAGCCTTGACCAATAGATCAGTAATGTTTTGAGAAAGATAGAAGCAGAAGTTCTACTCACTTTTTGACCAAGATTGAGCCAGATACTTTATAGAAAAGATGGCATTTTTGATGCATACTATGTCATCAATATTCAGAGGATTGGACCATGTGATTCTAAGATCATCAACATATACTAGAATGTACAGAGCATGACCACCGCTCATAAAGAGAGAGAGATAAAGTTGACTGAAAACCAAGCTCAGAGAGTTCTTTCAAAGCAGCAAGAGTAGTCATGAATCATTCTTCCTTCGATTGGATAATTCCCATTGGATTGTCAGCTATTGCATCAAATGTTCCAGCTCCGCCCAATTCTCGAAGTCATGTTAGGAGAGGTATTTCTTACTTGACTAAAAAGGTACGGAGTGACTTGACCCTTGGGAGAGGTATTTCTTACTCGGAGAGGGAGGCCACTATCAGCTACTCTGCAACTTCTCATCCCACGGGTTGGCATTTCTCTTTTCTTGCTCTTTCTTTTCTTTCTCTTTCGGTAGTGGACGGGCTAAAGGGATTTGCTTACGCGCTAGCGCTTTCGTTCACTTTTCTCACATTTCTAGTACCAACTAATACTAATGAATTCGGGCGAGAGTCTTCAAGTATAAGGAGATGGTAAATAAACAAGTGCTCCAGTTCCACCGGTTCCTAATTAATGGGGGAGTTGCTGCGCTCTCTTCTATGTAAAGAGAGATTTTCCACGGTAAAACAAGTGCTTGGCTTTGTTACTACATCCCGATAAATAGGTTAGGTTACTTTCTTGCTACGCCCGTTGACTAACTAGAAGAAAGAGAATGAATAGACAGGATAACTAGTTCCCGTTGGTTGACAACAGCTCCCTTTTCCTTTAGCTTACCAGTTATACCTAATGTGGCGCGGTCGACATATTACTATAGGGCGAGCTATGTTAGCCAACCCTTTCCTCAGCTGCAAGGTCTCTGCCATAAGTTTCAACCCAAACTCAGGCAACTTAAGCACCGGCTCTAACTTGATAGAATGCCCCACCCCAGCAATGGCCATTGGAGAGGTACTATCAATTAGTAACTCGACTAAAAGGAGAGGGATTTCCTTCTAACTAGTGGCTGAGAGTAAGCAAGCTACCTTCATTCAACAGATTAGTGGTTGAGTCAATAACATGCTCCGGGGCGGGGATCATTGGTCTTCTCTTTTGCATTTTCGCTGCCTGCCTTTTTCTTCGTGTCCGTCCGTATCGCAAAGCGGGTCGACGCCAGCTATAATGGTTGAAAATAGGGGGGCCAACCAAGACCCCCTAATAAAGCTTTTTTTGATAAAGCAAACGATTCGTTCCGACAACTCCGGACCAGATTAACCCCTTTAAATTAGCCGATCTTACAAAATCGATCGGGCGGGCTGGTTGGGAAGGGGTTATTGGCGGAGAAAAGAATCGCTGAGAGATAGATTCTACTATTTAGTCAGGACGAATGAGTGGTTGTGCAGCATGCTCCGGAGGAGATTGACCCTTCCCCGAGTTAGCCCAGTCGGAAAGGAGAGGGCCCGCTGTCTAGACTTTCAGCACCTGTACGAAACGAAGGAGCGAAGCCTGCTTAGTCTCTTACTCGAAGAACGGCCTCCGAGCGACCGTAGCTAAGTACGTACCCAGTGTAGCTTCTGTTTAATTAGTATTCCTTGTTTGTACTGATGTGACTGTATCCCGTCTGTTCCGCTTGGTTCATTGTGTTTTTCGCTTCCCTGGCTTAAAGGACGGAACCACCGAGGAATACCGGTTAGCAGCTCTAGTAGGATGTATACTGTGCTTTGTTCCCTGTCTCATCCTCCGAGTAGTTCTCCAAGCCTAATAGGAACATCGCTAGCTCGGTCAGTTTGTGTTTCTCCTGCTTTCCTCTATCTTCCTTCTCTCAATCGTTCAGATCTTTGTTTACATCGGTATATGTAAGGGACATCTTATGGGTTCTTCTGTAGTAATCTTTCGACAGTTCCGGTTAAACTTCTACTTTCACTCGGAACATCCCGGGTGTTGGCTTCCCTGTAATTCCGTGTAAGGAAGGTTAGTAAGTAAGCTAAGCCCTGTCAGGAAGTAATCCCAGGAATGTTTGTTAGTTGTTAGTAAGGTAAGCCAGGTAAGCCATGTCAGTTGGTAAGAAAGTAATCCCTTCCAGAGTTGTAAGGTTAGTAAGCTTTTCCCGTTTATAGGAATGGGTTTCTAAGCCTAGGAAGTCAAGGAAGTTGTGTTGGTCTTTCCCTGGTTCCTTGTTCCCCTGTTGCCCTAAGAGAAGGGCTGTTGTGATTCTACGGTTTAGAGCATTTCCAAGATAGCTAGTTAGCTCCTAGTAGCTCTTAGTAGATGGCCGGGCACTTCCCAACCACTTTTCTTGATTTCTTACCGGCCTTGAGAAATGAAGAAGGAGAGATCCCTATCCCAACCAGATAATCTTTTACCGGAACATACCTTGTTCTATTATACGCCTCAGCCTTTCGCTACTAATACAGCAAAACCAGTAACTGAGTCGACTATAGTAGCATTTGATGCGTCACCTTCCCTATGAAACTCTTGACTTTACAGTAGTTGTGGCATCCGCTTCCCTTTCTGAGTCTGATTCCGATGCTAATTATCCAGTTGATGGGGAATTGACGGCCCTTTCATTGACAAGTAGTTCATTCCACTGAAGAGGGAATGCTTGTAGCTAGAAGAAGAGCTTTTGCAACAAAATCATTGACTTTCCTAGGAACCTCATTGACTGATGTCAAGGTTGAAGCAAGAGCTAACAGAGACTACTTTCTTTCACCGCGAATTGCCTTTGATGCAAAACCATATACCGATCCTGTTAAGTCTTGAATTGACTTCTGATGTCCTGGCTGCCCCTTAAGCCTGGAAGAAGAGTGACTCGGGCAGGGGAATAGGACATTCAATTAGAAGGAAGAACTTTCTCGCCTGTGAGAGCATGATAGGATAGGACGTCACTGTCTTTATGAGGGTGTGACGCTATGGACCCAGGGGAATCAGTCTATCTAGCATCCCAACGGACTTCTCGCTTTCTTCTTGATATAGGAAAGCATTCATGCGTAGTCTATAAGAGAAAGTCTATGAGTGGGTCAGTGGAGAAGTAAGCAGGTCGTTTACAGAAGAGAGCGCGGAAGCAAATGAGTTGACAAAACCAGCCTACCATGTCCAGCTTCAAGAGAAGTTGCTGATCCAATCATCATCCCAGTGATTAGGCTAACTACATTCCTTTTTTTTTCGAAAGAGAAAGAAGTCAAAGGCGTTCCTCTCCTTTTAGTCGAGTAGTAGGCGTTCCCCGAGCCCACTTTTTAGCGACATGATAGCATGAACTCTTCCCCAATGTAAACATTTCCTGCCTAACAGATTTGTAGACGTCCAGGAAGCTTAAGATCTTAACAAGAAAGATATAGGCGATGGCGTCGCCAATTGCATGAAAGAAAGGCCTTTTAGGGGAGTTGGCTCGTGTGTGGAGTGAATTCCTCTGTCCTGTGTGCGGAAGGCATATGAAGTAGTCCAGTAAGGATTCAAGTCAGGTTGTATTTGGATTTTGCAACTCGGAAATTATCATAGATTTATGATCCTTTCCTTACCCTACTGCCTATAAACATTCAAAATATGCAAAATAGCCCTTATATAAATATAACCAAGCCGATCTACGAGTGGATATTGCCTTTTTTTTCATCGGCGATCTTTCATGGAGTTGCCGAAGCCAGAAAATCTGCTAATGCAATCCGCAGAATTACATCAGATCAAGGTGTGGATCTATTTCGAACAAGTGATATCCAAGAAGAAGCCATTCGTTACTTCTCCAACCTGTTTCAGTTTTCACCGGTGAACCACACTCGAGCCTCTATCTCATCCCTTCGCTCTTTTATCGACTTCAGATGCTCCAACGAGATGCAAGCGAATCTTCTGCAACAGGTTACTACGGAGGAGATTCCAAATTGTCTTTTCAGCATGCCGCTCGACAAATCCCCTGGCTCGGATGGTTTTCCAGCTGACTTTTACAGATTAACTTGGGATATTGTTGGCCCGGACTTTGTTGTTCAAACTAAAAGAAAGAACGCTAATCAAATTCTTGTTATTAAAGGTCCGATCTGATGTTTACGATTTGTTGTGGTTAATCTTCCCCCCAATTGACTAAGTGCAAGTTAGAACATGGTAGCTTCTGATTCACGGCCAATGAGACTCCGCTTGCGAGCTGAACTCTTTTTGGCATCATTCGCAGTGAGAGAAGAGAGCATACGCAGTGAAGAAGGGGGTGGAGCTTATATTTCAAAGTATATTAAAGGTATTCTAAAATCAAGATTATCCCGACGTGAGCAGTCACGCTGGAATATAATAGATGATACAACTTCTATGGCTTTCTTTGAAGAATTTTCGTCTCTTAATCCAGTTTTTCATACTTTCTTATTTTACGGGAGGCTACCCTCTCCTTTTAGTCGAGTAAGAAATACCTCTCCTCATCTCTCTATCCATAAAAAAGCCCTTCCCAGAGGAGAGCGGAAGCTCCAGGATGAGTATGCCCTGGATTCCCGGATTCATTCTCGTCCTGATCCACTCTGGAATTTTCGGAATCTACAAAAACATTCTAGGAAAGGGCTCGTAATGATCTTCTCAAAGATCACAAGGTGCTGAAGTGGCAGGCGTTCCTCGGGGGATCCGTAGTTTTTGTGAAAGGGATGCTCTTACTTATCATGTCTGAAAAGAAAAACCGAATTCCTCGATTTCATTCGATTCATCCACATTTCCATTTCTTGTAGAGGAAGGCTAACTGCTTGCTGGCTGGGAGCTGTATGAGCGGTAACGTCCACGTACGGTTCCGTGAGAAGGGCGGTGGACAGAAATGGCCTTGGAGGAACCCCTTACTCTCGTCTTCAATGGGGTCTGCTCTTTTTTTTTTGGGAGAGTATGCCAATATGATCTTAATGAGGTGCGGAACTTTGCATCTGACATTCGTTGGGCTTCCCTCTTCGGGAGCCTGCGTCCCGGCGTTTTTGTGCAATAAACCCCTCCGGCCGAAGACTAGTGGTAGGTGGTCCCGCGTAGCTTTCGGAGAAGGGTAGCCTTGTGTGTAAGCACAGCAATGAACCGCGGCGAACCCTCAGACGACCTATCTAAGATTAGGGGGGGAGATCCTCAGTAGTGGTGACCCTTTCACTCTTCCCACGGACTGATACATGTACCGAATGCTCATACGGGAAAGTTGACTCCTGGGTCTGGAACCTAGGGGGTTGCTCCGAGAAATCCTTTCTTTCTCGTCCACTCAGGGGGGTGCGGACACACCTGCGCGGATTACAGGTGACGGTTACAAGAATGGCGGGGAAGTGAACAGTACCCGACGACATTCAGGGATGGATGTAGACCCATCGGGCAGGGATAATCATTCCGGTCCTGGGAGAGGTGCTTTAGCAACTCGACTGAAAGAAGAAGAGAGGTGGCGACCATTTTCAAGAACCAAAAAGACTGAACTGAGGGAAGCCCTATGAGTCACTGAAACGACGGGTTCCTCCCTTGATTATCAAAAAGGGGAGCAAAAAACGAGCTTTTCCCCCCTTTACAATATGAAGAAAGAAAGAAGGGTTGAAGTTTAGACCGCTCACAGTAGTTCTACCTATAGAAAAGATCATGAAAGAGGCGATCAGAATGGTACTCGAATCCATTTACGATCCCGAGTTTCCAGACACATCGCATTTCCGCTCGGGTCAAGGCTGCCACTCGGTCCTAAGACGGATCAAAGAAGAGTGGGGAATCTCTCGCTGGTTTTTAGAATTCGACATCAGGAAGTGTTT
>NC_008285.1:72500-117500 GCF_020379485.1 Brassica napus
TTTGGGAAGTTCTCCCGTTTGCTTCCCCCCGGTCATTACCGGGTACCCTTCCACAGTCCAACTGAGCAAATTAGGAAAACTTTTGACTCGAAAGAACTCGACTAAAAGGAATTCATTGGACTTTCCGATACAGCAACTCAAAAAGAACAGCCGTCCTTACCGGTGAAGCCTACTGTCTGACTCTTAGCCTAGCTACTTAGATCAGACTGAGCGAAACTCTGCAGCTGCTTAGTCAAGTTCTGCTACTGACTCTCTTTCAGTTGAGGTGGAATCAAACCCTTCTTTGGCTTAGGGTTATGCCCACCTCTACTTGTTAGTCTTGCTTTTTTCAATTCCTTTGGTCGAGGAGTAAGCCTCACCCCAAACCGACACTCTTTTACTTCATTACCTTTCTTCCGGCGGGGCATTTTCTTTCCTTAAGTGACACCTCTAAGGACCAGTCAGTTACCAGCCTATTTATTTACTATTATATGACATCCTATCTGTCTAGTGGCTAATTGATTGAATTGGTCGAAGGATTGACTCGGACTCAGACTCAGGTCGGGAAGTCCAGCCCACAAAATGCAAAAGCCAATACATAGAGCCGGCTATAGAAGATTCAAGATTGGCGCTAAGACTAACTTCGGAAGGGATTACGAGTACAAAAGTCAGAATGATTCGGAGAAAACCGAAAGCCTTACAGGAATGGAGGATTGGCAGTTAGGCTCAAGTCTTTCATTAAGATATACCGGCTTGGCAATCCCTTGTCTGTTGATATGAAAGAATGCGCTTTCGGGCGAACTAAGGCCGAGGTGTCTCGAGACTTCCAGGCGGAATTTTCAATAAGGCGATAGAAGGCATTGGGATCAATCCAGACTTTGAAAAACTGAATTGACTTGAGTCCTTTACCGCGGGGGGGCGGCCTCATCTCATCATTAAGTCATTAAGATAAGAACTCCTTGATTGAATGTTGAATGGCATAGCAGCGGGGCAAGATCGGGTTACCTCAATGGCAAAGACTGGCTGAGACTTCCTAAAATGCTGTATTCGTAAAGGCAAGCAAGAGCCTAGACGATTTCCACACATCGAAGAAAGAAAGTGAATCGTTTGTCTGATTACAATGGGACCTAAGATAGCCCTAACTCGTCTTTTGCCTAGAGAAAGTTTAGAATCGATATCCATCTATCTGCTCCTATGCTGCTTCTCCTTCTGCTGGATGAGTGAGCAAACTCTGACGTTGGGGCGGATGGCGGCTTCATGCGCGCATTCTGTTGTGATGGGGGCTCTGTTCTCCATTTACCAAGGAATAAGAGATAGGTAGAAGCGGGCTCCATGGAATGTAGATGAGAAGCGAGCAGACCTGTGTGAGAAGCTAAGAACCTAACAGTCACCCTCAATTTATCGGTAGTTCTCTCTCTTAACCTTCTTTATGGTCCGATCCTAAAAGCTAGAGGAGCACACTAGTAGAAGTTACGTCTTAGCGCTGTAGCTTTCTTTCAATGTCGAGATGAGGAGCGTAGCCTATCTTCTTTTTCTCTCTGCGCGTAGGAACCACTTTCTTTCTGAAGAGATGGGCGTGATCGTCTTTGGAATAGGCATAAGCGCCGTTCTATTAAATAGATTAATAGAAGGGCAAAGCCTACCATTCATTAGTTGAACCGGTTTCTCTTGGATAAGAACGAGAGTCCAGAAAGAAGGCAGAGTTAACTACTAAGACGAGAGAAGTCGGAACTAGTGCAAGTGAGGGAATTCGCTCTGCTACTGCTAGGTCGAAGCAAAGAAGGTTAAGAGAGAATAAGTAGTTCCGAGGGATTTAGGCTTCGTCTGCTCTCAAGCCAGCTCCTAACTCTCGGTCTTCTGGCGAACAAACTTACCGGATTCAAGTGATTGAAACACAGGACCCTTTTCCACTTGGGTGACGACATACATAAGGTTTGACGAGCATTCTCGGGTGGTAGAATGGTGTTGGGACTATGGAAACTGTCGATCTCCAACTTGAAGGTGGGCGGGAGTGCTTGAATCGGGAGGAGTAGATTCTCTTACCTGTGGTTCTCTGCTAGTGGATACTTCTCTCTAGCGGTGTAACGGGTGTTGGCACTTCGGTTGTTGCCAGTCCTGTCATTTCCTAGAATATGTGTTAGTATAGGCTGGAATATGTAAGTATTTTATATAAGTTCCCCGTTGGTCTCTTACTAGTCTGCTCTTCTTTGTTCCAGTGAGTTCTGTCATGAAGTGTAGCTCATGTTAGGATTACCCGGGGAGCGAGCTTGTCGACGACGACGGGTAAGCCGTGTGAGCGGTTAAGGGTAGCTTGTTGCTCAGCTGTCTTTAGTCAATATCTTATGAATGTTCCGGTCCATAGAATAATGTTAATGTAGCTAGAGTGTTCCTAAGGTGCATACTAGGGCTTCTTCCTCTAGTTACCGTTGTAGCTGAACCAGCACTTGCAGCTGTATATTCTGGGCGAGGAGCGTAAGCGATATGGCATATTTGTGAAAGAATCTCCTTTCTCTTCGTTCGGAATGTTGCTAGAAGTATTCCCTGTGGTTTGTACTAGTTGTAACTTATGTTTCCCGGTGTTAGAAGGTTGTAGCTGTTCAGCGGGTGCAGCTAAAGGAGGACCTCCAGGTCCGTAGAACTCCTATCTTTGCTTTGTTCGTACGGGAATAGGTGTCATGAAGTTTCGTCTATTGTCCCTAGGTCTCTGTTATGTATTGTTAAGTAGTTCTGGCGGGCTTCTTTCCTTGTTTTGCTTGAGCGGATGCGCGTAATGTTGCTGAATGTGCGTCTGTTCTCTAGGGTTTCCTTGTGCTTTTGGGCGTGACTAACAAGTGAAGCTGTTTTCTTTCGTTGTTGTTATGGGAATATTGCGCTTGGGTCCCCTTTACCTAACCAACAACTTCATCTTCCTGTGTCTGCTCAAACAGTTGTTTTCGCTTTGCTTGATTAATAGTTGTGGGAATGCGTCCTTTGTCCGCTTCCCTTTCCTTGGTTGTGTCTGTATTACGGGCTGCTTTCTCGATACTTCTATTGTTGCGTGGAAGTGCTGCTTTCTTCCTGATAGTTGTATCCCCGAATCCAACTATGATTTGCTGAGCTGTTGCAGCTCCTTTCCTTTCTTCTTTGTGGGCGGACTGAGAAGGGCCCGTATACCGTACGTATCCCTCCGGTGATTGTCGTTCTGTCTTCCCTTTCCTTCCGGGTTGTCCGGGACTGGCTTCAATGTTCGGGTAGCATTACCTTTGTTCTGCTCTCCTCTCTTTGAAGTGTACTTTCCGGCCGAGAAGTAGCTTTCTTTCTAATATAGGTTTTTCTCTGACGACTAACCTATATTAGTTCCTGCTGCTACTGTATGTTGTGTACCGAGTGCTGGCTGTTATAGTATGGTTATAGCGTTGATGGATTGTTTGTTATCTCCTTACTGCTATTAGCTGTTGTTATAGGGCTATATTCCTACTGTTGTTATCTGTTAATATGCTGTTGTTATCTGTTAATATGCTGTTGTTATCTGTTCTCTGTCCTTACTGTTGTTAGGTGGGAATAGGTTGTTAGCGTAGCTTCTGTTCCTATGCTTGAATGTGTAGTGAAGGAATGGAGGGAAGCTCTTATTAACGGCCGGAGCTAAACTCCGCTTAGCCCGGACAGGGACAACCAAAGCAGGAACTTAGAGACTCCTAGTAATACATCATACCTACTAAATCAGTCTATTGGGGCTATAGGTGTTCCCCCCGGGAAAATAACCAATGGAGTTGATTACGTTGTGAGTAAACGAGGAAAGGCGTAACATTCCATAGTTAAGGGTCGTTCATTAGCCCTACTAGTCAAGCACGGGAAGCTAACTTTCTATCAACAAAGCTAGCGGGGTTTCCGGGCCTTGTTTTGGTCCAATGTGAAAAGCTACATCCGAGGAATTGTATGATTCAGATACCTGACGAAATAAAGAGAGAAAAGATCGGGCGGGATAGCTGGGATGACCTATTTCAAGATCAGATGATCCACCAGCTTGTCTGCTTGTGAGGTTGAGGATTTGACTGTTATGATCTCTTGGCCCGTGCCTCCGTAGTGTAGTGTAAGTTCTTAGACCAAGATTCGAAACCTTGTCTTTCCCGCTTCCCTTCGCAGGAAATTTTTGACAGAAAGTAGCGACACTGATACCTTAGAACTAACAAGTACCAGGCCTAGACCGGGGAGTCGGAACTAATAACAGCTTTTATAAACTCCAAATCCAACTCTTCCAACTCCAAGTTGGACGCAGGAAACTCTACCTACAACCCTCAATTCCGGAGGTTGGCAGCTCATCAACTACGAGAAAAATGTGATCGCAATCAAGCACATAACATTGAATCTCGTGCAAGACATTCTTTAGCTAAGTCTATAGCAGCTGATTCAATAGCGGATGGTCTTGTTGAAGGCTTTTTGACTTCTACTGAGAGCAAAGTCCTTACTTACCAGACCGGGCTACTTGAATAGCAGAAAGAAAAAATGTCACGAACCCAACTCCTAGGTCACTAGGAAGAAGAATGGAGGGAAATAGAAGAGGTCCTGTAAAGAAGCTTTCATTCGATGCTTCTGATTCAACTCCCAGACAAACAAGGAAGTATGCGCGAAGATAGGGTTAGTCCCTGCGGCAGGCATTATCCGGGAACGATTATCCAGGAACTTACAGAAGGTTGGCGTGACACGCCTAAATCCACAACGCTTCAGGCGAAGAGATATATCTTTCCGCTTTAGCGGCTTGAACCCTTCGATCAAGAGATACCTTAAATAAAATCAACTAAGTAGCTGACCTCTTAGACGTTCGTGGGTATTCAAATTCATACATAATCTTCTCCGACATGAGATAGAGTGAGAGGGCCTGGCCTATTCCATAGAACAAACTCAGCAAATCTTGATCCGTATTCCACCTCAGATGGTAGAAGGGGCAACTCAGCCTTGTCTTTTTCTTTGGGCTAGGAACCCAGGAGAATGTTCAAAGCGATAAGAGAACAGGTCTTTTCAGAGAAGCTCTTGCCACTCTTCTGTTAGAGCTCTTTAGTCCCATTCCTAACAACAGGGCACTAGCAACTGGGAACAAGGGAAACACCAACTCCCAACTTCCCTAGCCCAACCTTCCCAACCACCTCGGAACAAATATCATGCATACATAGGAACCCGGCTTCGCTAACCTTTCTTACTTAGTCGTGAAACAACTGTTCCCATCGAACGGAGAGAGATAGTCAAATGACAAAGGAAAGCAGACCTCGGAACGCGCTGCACAGCACGGAACAGCCATTACATCAGTGATCGGCAAACAAAGATAGATACTTAACAGCAGCTACAAGCAACAATAGCTACACCCGCCTAGGGACCACTCCAGAAGTAAGCTGCGATTAACCAGCTCACTTCCCTCATTCAATAGGGAAGACAACCCGCAGGGATACATGCATAAACAGGAATACTGCTATGCTTACCTACCTGACCATTCATGCAACAACTTACTCACATACCAACAAGGGATATGAATTATACTGAAGCTGCAAGCAACAGGAACTAGTGCCGCTTAGCTACGGTAGTTCGCAGGCCGTTCCTCACTACCTCCATACATGCTTCACACAGAAACAACTGCTGTGCATACACAGAAACAAGGCAGCTACGCACACTAACTCATACCACAACCATTCCTATCGATAGAATACAGGTAATGGCAGATAGGAAGCAGCACTTACAGAGGAATCCATACACCGCAAGGATAGAGATTCACAACAGGAGGATAGCTCAAACGAAGAGAAGAGATATTCTAGACTGACAGGAGCTACAAACGCAGGAGTACGAGCCACTCTCCACGCTCGCTGGAACAACAAACCAAACAAGAAGAGGAACTAGCAAAGGCCTAACGAGACTTCTAGCAGCATCTTCCCATTCCGCATAAACAAACAGAGGAATGAAAGACTGACATCACTGCTTTAGCTGCACCGTTGACTTAGCCGACGCTTTGATTCAATTAGAAATCTAATCACTCGGACAGCCCTGCGCTACACTTCGGGGATACGCTTACCGGGAAGTCCTACGTTCTCTACAACTGGTAGCCCAACTCAACGGGAGAAAGAGGAAGCAGCCCTATTAGAATAGAAGCCTTCGGAACTACTCTAGCATCTTCTTACCCTTCCCTGAAAGTTTCATTCATCAAAAACTTTGTTTCAGAGTGCAGATTTCTTAGCTATACAGGCATTCAAACTTTGATGTATCTAACCTTAGTGTCCATAGGGCAAAGCGGGAAATCCTTACCGGACGAAAGCAAGAAGCAGGCAGCTAATTAACGCAGTCAACTCATAGTTCATCTTCTTCGACCTGTATCCGCATACCATTTACAATCGATAGATAGCTAGTCTGTCTGGTTCTCGAGGAACGCCAGTCTCTCGACTGAGAGGAACGCCTCTTACTAAGGGGATTCTGTTCGGATTCGTCTTTTAGACTAGCACCAGCCTTTATTCCATTCCGCAAGTGGAATGTCGTAGGAAACCCTCTACATGGGTGTGCTATAAAACTAGGAGAAGAACAGAACTAAACGGATCAATTCCTTTGACCGGTCGTTTCGAGCTTCCAGTTATTCTGGATTGCTAACGTGGTTCGATGACGCCGATGGAAGGAACCACTGGAGATTCATCCAACTTCGATCCCCTAAAGTAAAGGCAAGCGCGTAGGCTATAGAATCCCAAATAGAGCTCCTTCGGCTCTAAACTGCTACTGTGCTTATTTGGTCTATCAGCGACTCGGCCAGCTACTGACCTAATTGGTAGCTTTTCAGTCAAGGTATGGATCACTCACTTCTGAGTCTATTTGTTGCAGACAAGCTGCTTTGGTCTCACTCCTAGCTTTTCTTATCGAAAGGAAAAAAGAAGGATCGTCTCACTCCAGTCAAATATGTATGTGGTTGGGTTCGAATCCCAATGAGCTATGAATTCGAGGAAAGGACTCTCATCCCCTGAATGAGCATCCCCCGAAACCGATCTATCATGTAGGTTCAGATCCACAAAAGCACCGGCATTCCCTGGTCCTCGGGAATGGTGGTCGCGTACTTCATCTGACGATACGAAGGTATCGGATAGATTGAAGAGTCGTAAGTCGACTTGAATCACCTCAAGGGGTGTAGGTGAGCCCGGTGGTATAAGTGCTTATGTTGGAAAGGCTCTACCCGTTGTATTGTGTAGTGGGAGTAGTCGTGCTAATGTTGAGAAGCAGAGTAAGAAGGCTTGCAGACCTTCTTAGTCCATGCTTTCTATTCTATGTGCGTGGATGTCACTATTGATTCAATTGGCCATCATTTTCACTTAATTCGTATTGGATTCCGCTTTGTCTAATAGACAGAGGAAAAGTTTCCATATCCCACTCTGAAAAAAAAAGCCTATTTATTGATAGGTCAGGCCTTCAGAAAGACTTGTTCCATCTTAATCTTCTAGTTTTCACTCTTCTAGTTTGCCGCGGACTCTGCTCTTAGAGTCGATTCCTACTCTCGAACAGAAAGCAGGTAAGCCCTTCAAAGCTTTTCTTTGAAGCGGAGACTATTGGTAGTGAGAGAAATGTCATCTAAAGAAAGTCTCTGACAAGACCTGCTGATTAAAGGAAAAACTCTTCGCTGGGAACTCTCCAAGCAAGTGATTTGAGGTACTTTAGTAACTCGACTGGAATGCTTGAAGCTACTAGAGAAAGTCCTACTCTTTCATTTAGAGCCGAAACAGCTTCAGATGGTTCTTTTCCTGTCTAATTCAACTGTCGACTTTGTAAATGATTCAGTAGACCCGGGAACTTCTATTATTATGTTAGAAGGCTTGCCCCAAGCGCTTTAGGTACCTAGTACGCACAACTAGCCGTTATCCCCTACCGTCATAGCTTCAGATTTCCAACAGCCCTTAGACACTCAAATGCCCCGGGATCGCATTTCCACTTCCACTGTCCCTGGTATCAACCACTTACATCATTAGAAGTAGATCTTCCTCAGAGAAGGAAAGTCTATAGATACCTAAAATGCTGAACAGAAAGTGAAAGCGGTCCAGAAATTCTCATAACCGCGGGGAAGCCCTTCACTTCTAAGGAGGATTTTTTATTCCCATATAACTCCATCAATTGATTCAGTAGCCGCCCTAGTAGCATAAAATACAATTGCTTCTACTCCCGCTTTTGAAGTATGCCATCTATCTTCTGCTGTAAATGCAACTACTGGTTCATTGATAGTGTACACCCTTACCAAGGCCAAGGATGAAATGCCAGATTGAACTGATACTGTTGGCCAATCAAGGCAATCATCAGCCTACGAGGTCTAGGGAATGAAAGTCTTATAGAGGAGACTGGCTTCGTAAGTAAAGTAAATGAATTTGAGATAGATAGCTCGGAGAAGCTGGAGAGGCACGGAGTGACTCGACTGAAAGGAGAGGTGAATGAGTTACCAGCTACAGAAACTATTCACTCTGATGTTACACCATTTCCTGCCGAGAAACGCCTTATCTTTGTGCCGATATTGGAACTATTTCATATGTAGATTCCTCAACTTATTCCCTTTATGGTATTGAACCAGTAACAAGATCGTCCCTTTCCGATTCCGATTCGTTGACTGCTAGAGCAAGAGGACCTTTCCTACCTTATGATAGACAGCTTTCACTGCTACGGCTATTGGCTTTAGCTCTACTATGGCATTCCCTGTAGTTCTTGGAGTAACTCAAACTCGAACTCCTGTTACAGCTTATGCCGGCTATAGACTACGCCTCTATTCATCCTTCGTTCGTGATCACTCCTAGCAATCACTTCACTGGCTAACAGTTAGTTAGAAAGTGTTCCGGCTAAGGCCTATAGAACTCATTTCACTCCGGTTATAGCTGAAAGTGGCTTTGTTCTTATCGTTCAGTGGTCACTCGCCTATAGGTAAGTAAAGAAGGGATTCTATTGTATTCCGATACTGTTACGAGCTGTCTTAACTCCACTTACTTCTAGGCCATTAGCTCAGTAAGCTCAGTAACTCCATTCTCTTATGCCAGCCTTACCTCAATTCCCTTCTTCGCCTCAACAGCTAAAGCATCCCTTTCTGCAGCTCCTGAAACAGCCGAAGAACCTGGAGTTTATGATTCCGGCAGGAGAGGTATTCTTTACTGCGCTCTAGCAACAAGACAGCTAGCCGATCAGTCGTAACTGCCCCCGACAGCCACTCCTTCTCTACAGCTTGCTCGCATAAGGACGCTTCGCTAGCAGCCTATTCTCATCAAGCTACTCCGAACAAAGAGAAGGAATACTCTTTAGAATGCGCTAGCAGCAACCCTTAGCCGCTCAATCGTGCCTTACCTCAGTAGATGCATACGCACAACGCGGTAGGCACTCGCTCACTACAGCTTGCTTACTTAGGAAGATCGCTTCGCTTGCTAACTAACACATCAAGGAACAAACAAACCTTGCAGACGGAGAAGGGGAACTCTACTTGACAGACAGATAAGGAATCCCCGTCTCCTAGCTAACAATACCTCGTCGGGATGGAATGCCTACTCGGAACAAACTAGCCTGAAAAAGTGATATTTCGTATAATAATAATGAATGAATGAATGGATGGAATTGGATCATCAACGGGCGAAGTGAGTAAAATACACTCTTTCTTGGCTAGTGTGTAGTAGACTCCATTATGGTCATTCGTAACGGCTCCATATAGTTTGATTTTGGGGCGTAACGTTGTGATTGTTCCATCGACTGACCGATATACTAGTTCCAGAGGCATCTTCCATTCATATCGATTTGGGTTTTTCTGCACCATATTTTGATCTGCCGAAAAAAATGATCTCAATTCAAATTTCCAATGATATGGATCGATCCGCTCCCATTTTTGACAAGGTCTTTTTCCACCTCCTTTAGAAATAAGATCTCCAGACGGTCTACTTCCGCCGGGCTGTGCCCGGGGTGGGAAACGTCTAGGGCGTCCCGCTTCTCGTTCAAGAAGGAAATAAAGTTTTCTTGAGGAGGGTAGGCCGCCGCTTCTTCCAAAGAAGGGTTCCTTAAAAGGATTTCCCGAAACACTTCATAACATGAGTGTTTACGTTCCCGTATTAGTAGATCTCGATTTTCGAAATCAAGACCCCTATAATACTCCCTTTGGTAAGAAGAATTTCTTAGAGATTCTTTTATCTCTGCCCAATATTCCCCTTTTTCCTTTCCAAGCAGAAAGGGGGAATTAGCGGCTTCCAGTACTCGAATTCGATTTACAATGGAAGACTCTAATCCCAGATCGGGGATAATAGGCCATGGTTCGCAAAGGACTCTCAGCCCAAATGAATCCTCAGACGAGGACCGATTTGGGGATGGGAGCATTGACTCAACCAGGAGGGGGGCGTCCATTGCTGCGACAGCAAATGATGGTATAGGAACGAACATCGAGATGAGACTAGGAACAGCTTCTACGACGATAGATAGGGGTCAGCTTTCTTTGGCATCTATGCCCCCTGCCCTCCAAACAGTATGGGAGCCTTTCAGCTCGTACTGCTCACACTCCTAGATCTTCACGGCACCTCCTCCACCATAGTGTGAGCTGCTCCCAGCGGAGAAAAGCAAGGCCTACTTCGAAATTAGCTTTCAACAACGTCAACAACACCACGAAAAAAGTCAACAATGGTTGCCCACTAATCTGATCATAGGTGAAATCCAATCCCTTCGCTTCGCGCCAGGCTTTGAAACCGTAAGTCAGGCGCCTTCGGCCCTCTCCTTTCAGTCGAGTTGCTAAAGCACCTCTCGGAAGCGAGAAAGCGAGCAGCAAGCTGAAAAAAGGGAAAAGTGGTTTTATAAAGCAAAATAAGCTAAGGGGGCTGGCTAGGAATCGCAAGAATTGAGAAGGGTGGGAAAGACAGGTTCGGAAATGGCCGGATTAGCAGGAGGAAGGTCTTGAAGAGCCTGAAACAAAGAAAGGTGTACATAAAAAAAGAGGCTGGTTATGGCCTTTACTTGATAGGACTCCTTTCCCATCTATCTTGACCGGGAAGAGGGGATAAAAAACCTTGCTAACGCCCTGCCCACCCTTCTGGATCCCTCATATTTATGATTCCAGGCTTCCCGGACTCGTAATAGACGGCTAAGAACAAGAAGAGGGTCAGTAGTCTCTGCCGTTGCAGGTCCTTCTCCTTCCGCTGAGACGGCCTTCTTTTTTTGTTTGTTCACCGCGGCACGAAATCATGAAGAAGCTGGAATAACTCAGAAAGAGAGTGGCGCCTAGCCGTTGAGAGCGTCTATTATCTTTGTAGAGGAACAGTACGATCTTGGACTGGCCCCCTTCGCATGACCTAGAAAGATAAAGAAGTCCATGCTACTATAAGGCCTCTAAACTCCTCCCTCAGGACACTATTGCGTTGCCCATGGGGACGGGGTAGCCCCGACTTCCATAGGTCCTTGGTTCGACCTCCTAATGAGAATTGAGGTCCTTGCGCGGGCGTCTCATCCCTAAGACTTGCTTGCTCTGTATGGAGTGCCCTGTGGTTCCTCGAGTGCCAGCCGCAGAGAGGAATGCCATCAACTAGGGCGCTATTGGCCACTAACCACTCGCTCGCCAGCCGCTCGGGCTCCGCGTTTCAAGTTCGTTATCCTAACCGTCCCCTCTGCTCCACCGGGTGCCTGGCCCCTTCTTCTATCTTATCTACTGCCTTGCTCCTCGGCTCCCTACAGCTCCAGCCGCTCGCTGTAATAGCTTGCTTCTCGGGTGGCTCGCACCCCCGGGTGGTGCGGCTGAGCCAGAGTGGGCTCAACAGTCGGCCTATGTTTCCGGGCGCACGCGTAAAGGCATGATTAGTTCCACAAATCTCACTGCACTGACCATAGTAAACTCCTTCTCGTTGTACCAAAATAGAGATTTGATTTAAACGACCAGGTACAGCATCACATTTGACACCTGAGGAAGGTACAGCCCAACTATGAGGTACATCAGCAGATGTTACAATAATACGTAGATGAGTTTTGGCTGGTACAACCACTCTATTGTCCACTTCTAATAAACGTGATTGACCCAATTCTAGATCTTCTTCTGGAATCATATAACTGTCAAAAGTGAGTGACTGCTCATCGGAACTGTTATAGTCAGAATACTCATAAGTCCAATACCATTGATGTCCAATAGCTTTGATAGTAATGGCTGGATCTACTACTACCTCGTCCATTGAGTATAAGAGAGCAAATGATGGTATAGCAATGAACATCGAGATGAGACTAGGAAAGATGGTCCGAAGAATCTCGATAGTAGTTCCATGAACAATCCTTTGCGGGATTGCATTTTCTTTATAGTGGAAATGCCATAAAGCGCGAACCAAGATCCATAATACGAAAACCAAAATCAGAATGAGGAAGAAAAAGATATCGTGATGTAAGTCTATTATTCCTTGCATTATAGGTGTAGCTGCGTCTTGAGATCCTAATTGCCATGGTTCCGCTGCATCACAAGGAGAAATTGTGAGGAATAACCATTTTAGAACAATCATTTTCAAAGCAAAGGTTCCTTCATTGACTGCTCCGCTCCCCCCCCAAACAAAGAGAGACTGATTCTGACTCTCCCAATTAAGGAAGACGGAAATGACTGGTGCCGGTTGGTCCAACCAAGAAAAAAGAGATGGGAATTTTGGGCGTAAGATTCTTCTTCTTCTTACATTACAATATTTTGAGTTAGATGAACAGATCACTCCTCTAAGCAGCCGTCTTCTTATATACATATTATTCTGTCATGGGTTGTTAGCTGTGTTCTATCGTAGCTATCTCTGTTCAACACTTGGAGGGAGCGAGCAACGGCCTGCGAGCGATCGTAGCTACTTCCCTTAGTTTTGTTTCAAACTCTTCTCTCTTTTCCTTTTTTCTTACTTTTCCATCTATATAAAGAGAAAGTTTTGGATTCCTGATGTGCTCCGTAGAGCTAAAATAGGGTTTCATCAAATCCTCGCTATATAAAGAGAAAGTTTTGGATTTCTGATGTGCTCTTACGAAGGAAAATTGGATTGCTAACTTTTGCATCTATATAAAATGAAAAGAAAGATTTGTGTGTAGCTCGCCGAGGTACGGAGTGACTCTTACTCAACTTCGATGAAATCAATCTCATATGCCGAGACCAAGGTTCAAACAAAAACAAGAACAGAAATAGATCAAAGTCAAAGGGAAAGAAGGGATGCTGTTCATGCGGGGAAGAAGGACATTTTAAGAAGAATTGTCCCAGTAGAAAGGCTTATCATGATAAGACAAAAGACCAGAACACAGTAAGAGGAGAGTCTGCTATGGTAAAAGGAACAGAGGTCAAGCGTGTGGATGTCCTATATGCAGCTGAAGCCTTGAATATTACTGATCTGGTTGAACAAGAGTGGATCATGGACACAGGTTGTTCTTACCACATGACACCCAAGAAAGAGTGGTTTGATGAATTGAATGAAGAGATCACAGGGATAATCAAGATGGGAAATGACACAACATCATCAGTGAAAGGAATAGGAAGTATAAAGATCCTAAATGAGGATGGAACAGTGGTGATTCTGACACAAGTGAGGTATGTACCAGATTTAAAGAGAAACCTTATCTCACTAGGAACACTGGATTCACAGGGTTGTGCATATAGAGGTGAAAATTGAATCTTGAAAGTGCTAAAGGGTTGCAGAGTTGTTCACAGTACGACAGTCTATACTTCCTACAAGGCAAAGTTGTTGAGACAGAAGCTCTCATAACTGAGGACAAGAAGGATGAAACTTCACTGTGGCACAGCAGGTTAGGCCACATGAGTCAAAAAGGGCTAGAACTGCTGGTGAAAAAAGGGTACATTGATGGTAAGAAGGTGTCATCTCTTTATTTCTGTGAAGACAGCATATATGGGAAGGCACACCGTGTGAGCTTTGGAGTTTAAAAGCACACTACAAAACTACCATTCCTCCAAGAGAAGAAATGGCACCAACATTGGTCACTGAAGCACCTTTCGTCAATGAAGGAGCTATCCTCCCCGGCAACAGAGTAGGATAAATGCCATGAAGCTTCCCCGGTCCCTAGGAAGGGCTTTCCCAGACCAATGCAATACCTATATTCTCACTTTACTTCTCTCTGGCAGCTATTGAAATGGAAGTTGGTGAAATGTACGATCGATTTCAGCTCTCTAGGACAGTCAAAGATCCTTTCTTTAGTCCTGCTTTACTATATGATGCCCTACTTTCCCGGTTTTCTGGAAGGTTCTACCTAGATGCCGGAGGAACCCATTCCCTCCGTTGTTGTTGTTATCTGTTGATTTCCTAGCTGACCTTCCTACTCCTGCCTACAGGGCATATCCCACAACAGGTATTAGCTTTTGACAATGATTACACGCTTATTATTCGCGTCACGTCAAATGGAGAACTATGATTGGAACTCTAAGCTGCTTCAGTTTCTCTTAAGTTAAGGGTGCTGATGTTCCCACTGGTCTGGTACTATATTTGATATTCTGGTTAGCTTGACAGGCCTAATTAATAGATACATTTGATTCTGCTTTTCCCAATAATATCAAGCGGGTATAACTCTAACAGTTCCAACTCCCAGGTACTTAACTGCTTTACTTCAGTTGCAATAAACCTGGCTTGGTGTAAACTATTACATATCACCTATGCCCAGGCTCTGGAGACCTCTTCTCTGTCAGACCTCTCTTCCTCCGATCCAACCCTACTGTTTGAAGTGAGCTACAACCACTTTCTTTTTCATTCCTTCCAAACCAAACCGGAATAGACTTCTGTCTTGAGAACAACCAACTTACATGGCTCTATCTACTACGAAAGAGGCAAGGACAGATCCGCCGAAAAAGGATCGGTCTTGAGTCCTCGGGAGATTCGTTGTCGGAATTCTTTGATTCCACCTATCTTCTTGAAGAAGAGGTTCTATCTCAATCAGTTTGGGCTAGTGTGCAATGCCGCTAACCTTCTATCTTTGGTTCACCTTGAACAACCTATCTTAGCAGCTTCTTCTTGTGAGAAAATCAAAAGTGTTGTGTTCTTGCCTTGCCGAGTTCAACCTATCTTTCTAGCACCGGATTTTGTAATGGAATTGCTTTCTATCCTATCTTTTGTATCCTATCTAATGTAGCAAGCGATCTTTGCAACTTCTTATATTCTCATCAGAGGTTGTTGGTGAATAGGTTCTTTTTTTCTACAGATAGAACCAAAGCCCTTCTTCTTGCAACATCCGACTCGTTCACAGCTGATTGATTCAATAGCAACTTCTTCGAGAACAGTGAGAGCAGATTCAATAGCAAGGGCGCAGCTCCTGGTTCTTAGCTTATCACATGGCCCTTTATCATCGAAGACAGTGATCGACATACGAATCGTGAAATGAATTCCTTGGTGGGAAACCCTCCGATCCGATGACTCCCTGATCCTCTCTTTTATCCCCCCATCTATTCACTCCGAGGAACGCCTGTTGTTAGCCAACCAATCCCATGAGCTAGCTTCCCTGGTTTGGTTAGCTTGGGAATAGGTTTCCCCTTACAGGACTTTAGTTACTCGACTGAAAGGAAAGATCGTAAAAGTAGCGTAGAACCCTCTCCCTTCGGGTGTACTTGTCCTATCGAACAAACTTCCTGTAAGGGAGGAATTTATTTCTATTCTATAATACAGAGAAAGAAAGCGGGAAAGAAAACTCACTGGGGAGACGCTTGATTCGCTGCAAATCAGAGTGTAAGAAAGCAAAGAAGAGAAGTCGACAAATAAGCTGCTAGTGCTTGAGTAAGCGGCGTGAGAGTATCCAGTCCTGGGGGAAGAGAAGCTCTAAGCGTACCCGCAGTTCACGTACCAGCTCTTAGAAATGTTCACGTATCCAGTGCTAGTCTTTTCTGTTCCAGTAAGAGTAGTTGGAGGACTAGCTAGTGAATCAGCTGTTAGGGGCAAGGCGCTTGACCAACGGGAGAAGCCAACTCCGTTCCTCCTAACACAGATATCAGATATTAGGCTTGGCAACAGACGCTTTGATATGTGTTACACAGACGCCCTGTAGACATTGAATCGGCTCACTCCGACTTCGATTGCTAAAATGTTGACGTGAATACGCTTGCTGGTTGTGATATGTTCCCTACTATACTACTATTGAAGACCTTGACTTTTGATCTTCCTTCTAGGAGAATTCATCAAACCTTGCTTATCCTTCTGATGAGCAAGCTTTTCCTCTAACTAAGTTAGACTGCCTCTTACGAGCAGGTAACCTACCTTCTAAACCATGCCCCACTATACTTTCTTCTAAGCCAGCTTTTCACTCTTTGTTTTCGTATCATCTCATTGGACTTATTTCAAACAAACTCGTTACACTCGCACCTGATACACGGGAACGAAGAAAACTACATGGGGAGCACGCTTACACCTGCAAGAACTAAGGGTCCAGACCAAGCACAGACAGATAGAACCAGACATAAAAAATCTTCCTTTGCACAATGCCTATCAGATATGGAAGGAGGATCTTTCAAGAGAAACTTCCATTTGATTTTCTAGCTCCGAGAGCTACTTTAATGGCTTGTGCCCATAACAAGTAGTTATGACCATTCAACTTTACAGAGGTAATCTGCATACTGACCTGATCAGATGAAGTGTTGGAGGCGGATTTATTTGAGTTAGAATCAGCCATGACGAATAACGTTGAGAAAGACCACCCAAGAAAGAATAAAGAAGCAACCCCCACAACCATGGAGAATATGGGAGCAAGCCTAAGAAGAGGTTCCCTCTCGAGGAACGCCTCGAGGAACGCCTCTTCTCATTATATGATTTGTGTGAACACAGTAAAGTCCCACCATAAGCATTCTCTGCATCTCCACTGCATTAAATGAAACTAAACGTCCCTTTCAACTTTGGATCAACTGCCTCAATCAGTTTCCCTTTCTCCCAGTAGCTCCATACCAATCAACAAGCACCGTACCAGCATCATCCGACAGGCCTTTTCCCTGTAGCTACCTCTAGCACCACTAGACCGAAGCTGTAAACATTTCTGTGATGGAACACCATAATAAACATATTAAGGAGCAAGATCTCCCATTTTCCCAGCTGGTATTGTAGCTTCCCTGGTTATAGAACTATGTTCATAGACTTCTGCCTAAATCTCCTAGCTTGGCATTGAATTCTGCATCAAGCATTATATTTCAAGTCTTAACTAACGTCCCTATGAATTCTTTCTCTCTCACATTCTGAATGCAGATATGATAGAGCAGACGCAACTCCGAGAACTAGATTCAACCTTTGCTTTCTTTTCCTCTGGCTAGTAAGATGTTTCAGTTCGCCAGGTTGTCTCTTGCCTGCCCATGGATTCAGCAGCAGTTCAAAAGGTTAACCTATTCCGGAATCTCCGGATCTACGCTTATTTTCAACTCCCCGAAGCATTTTCGTCGCTTACTACGCTCTTCCTCGTCTCTGGGTGCCTTGGTATCCACCGTAAGCCTTTCCTCGTTTGAACCTCGCCCTTCACTTCAACTCATACATACTACTTTTTTACTTCCAGGAGATCAGATTTTGACCCAAGAACACAGCAAAACCGGTGATCGATCGTCTGGGTATCAGGGTATCCAAACCAATCAGAGTCTGCAAAGCTTTTAAGTTGAATCTCTGAATCTGCATAATACATCAGACCTTGTCTAGGAGAATTCTTGAGGTAATGGAGAATTAGAGTGGCAGCCTGCATATGTGGAACTCGAGGAGCAGCAACAAATTGACTTAAACGATTCACAGCATATGTAATGTCAGGCCGTAAGATACTGAAGCTGTCCTTCCAACCAGCCAACCCATATTACTTACTAACGGTTGAACACAACACTTACTTTGGCCAGGTTCTTCCATCTCCTTCGGATCCTGTAACTCTCTCCTTCTCCTCAAATGAGAGCATTTGAGACTTCTCCTCATCAACTAGTTAATGAGACTTCTCGTGCTGAAAAAGATCATTTCATTGACCTACGGCACGGAAGGAAAGCACCGCTGCTAGCTCGCCTTGTCCATGGAACTTATCCTGTTGAGAATCCTATCTTGCTTGACTGCGCTGGGAAGTCTTTCCTTAAAGTATTGATTTGACTTGGAGTATCCGCTTAAGTGAGAAAAGGAACTTTATTTATTTAGCTTGAACCTTGAGCCGTAGAAGAGGACCTTTCAGAAGGACGGCTGGAGGAACCCCTTGAGCATGGACGAGAGTGAACCTATTTAAAGGTTTACTGTATCGTTTACTGGTGATGGGAATATGTAATATTGTTGTAGAAGTTTCCAGCCTCACAGGTTTTAGATTGAACTATGGAACCGAGCGAAGACCTTTGAGATTGAGATTCCCCAGTCCACTTATGAAATGGATCCGGATTCACCGCTTTCGACTGAGATGTAAAGTTACCTTCGCCTTTGCTTTTCGTATTCTATGCGGTTTTCTCCAACTCTAATCTCAGGTTTTTACTTCTCTATGAACTCTATAGATTGATCCACAAAGAGATTGTACCTACTTCAGTATAAGTTTATCCTGAACCCTATGGCACTTCGTTGCTTGCTCCAGTGAGCTACCTATTTAATGAAAGGGATATTATTCTCCCTTTTCAGTGTGTGTACACGCTTGAAAGCGGAAAAGATGAACTCAGACTAATAAAAGGAAACGGAACTTAGAAAACAAAACAACTAAGGATGGGCTCTTTGGTCTCATTCTTTTTCTGAGAAGAAGGTTCAGAGACAGCAAGAAGATTGTTCAAAGAAGCTAGATAGTCTGCTGGGAATGTGTGTCTATTATGCAGAGGAATTGAAAGAGAATGTGAACAGAGAATCAACAGAAAGTTTTCCTTCTTCTTTGGTACCGTAGAAGCTTGGCGATGTGAAAAGATCGAATTCTTGAGAACGAGCGAAGAAGCAATTGGGGCAGCGTATAGCCTTAGTCACGCGCATCCCTTTCCTGCATAAAGATGAGCTAGATAGCACGGCTTTGAAAGAAAGATATCTGAGGCAATTTTCCATTCACCTTTTCTTGCTGGTTAAGATAGTAAGCCGAGACTTCTGTAGTAGCTTTCTGTTGATTGGATAAGGAGTCAGTTGAAAGTGGTGAATAAGACTTGCAAATCCCCCTCTAAATGATTGCCTTTTTTCATTTTCAATCTGTAAATTCATGAAGTCAAGAAGTGTAGCCGAATCAAATAGTTGGCTCTAGTCTAATTGACTACTTGGAAAGAAAAAAGTGATTTAGTGAAGTCTCTTTGATGCGCTACGAAGGTCAAGCAGGAAAAAGGGAAGCCCTTTCGACCTAAGCCAGGCTAATAGGTTAAGTGACCAGGCGTTCCTCGAGAAAGGTTATGTAATAGAGGCAATAGTGAGCCCCGAAGAGTGCTTTTCTATTCTTCCCCTTATTCGCTACGTATTCCTTTCACTGGGAAAGCTCCATCGCTCCTAATACTACGACAAGGCTCGCTTATGGCTCGCTCCCGCGGCTCTAGTAGTCCATTTTATTCAGAATTCTTCTTTCTTTTTGTTGATGGTGCGTTGGAAGGGACGAAAGGAGCTAGTGAGCAATGACATCCGCGCGGGGAATAGGCTTGCTTCTTCCTAGCGATCGGGCGGTCCTCCCTCTTCCTGTTCACCGCCGGTTCGCCCACTGCTGCTTTCATAGATGTCGTGCGAAGGGGTTCCTCCGCTAATGGATGCCTATTCCGTTCTCCTGCTCCAGCTCAAGAGTTCAAACGGACAGAAGAGAGTCCTGCTACCGAAAAAAAGTGCATAATATTGGATTCAAACAAAGGGGATTTATTCACGAATACGATTTCTATTGATTGAAAGCTTTCCTATTACTGATGGCAGGCGGGCGAGACGGAGACCGCCGAAGAAGTGCCTTGACGCGCCGCAGCCACTACTTTGACTCCTTTTATGCAATTATGAACTCCACGGAACTTTCTCGATTCCAACGCAACTTATCCTTTTGGAGCTGACGTAACAAACTAGGCAAGCCTCCCAACGAAGCCAACATAAATCCTATCCGAATAAAAAAAATAAAAGGCAGTTTCATTATGGTGGTATACCAACCTCCTGTTCTGGAACTTCCAGTTCCAATCGAAGCATATAGATCCGTAAATAGATTTGTATGTATAGCCACTTCAGCCGTGCTCGTCCTTTCTCGAAAGTATCTTTTTTCTGGGAACATGGTTAACCAAAAATTATTATGTTTGCGATTCTTCATCCACCAATGCAGAAAATGCTCAAGTTTTCCATTCTTATATGAGGCCGGAAAGTTTATTAGCAAGAGGTCGGCATGAAGTGATTCATCATGCTCAAACATGAGCCGATCGTTCGTTAGGGACGGTTTATAGATCATCAAATTCCCACAAATGGAATGAGAAGTGGGTCCATGTAAATGATCGAGACCTCGCAAACAACAACGCTCCTTCCCCATATGGAGTTCGGAACCCAAAGGCAATCGTTGAGTGAACTGTATCTTCTTTGTGTTAGTTGACCTAAGCCGCACCATTACTGCTGGGGTGGGGCTCGGCCTCCGAACCGTACGTGGGACGAGTTTCTGCCTCATACAGCTCGGGCCGAAGACCGGGGGAAATTTAGGAGAGATGGGGAGACCCAGCAGCTGCCGGTCGGGGCGGGGGTAAGCTTGTGAAGAAGCGAGCTTATCCCCCGCAAAAAACCAATCCTATAGCGCTAGCTTTCGCGTTCTTTCTATTTTATCTCATTTCATTCCGGGATAGGCGGCTAATACTAATCTAATAAGTGAAGTAGTCATCGTCTGACCAATTGACTCGGACACCAGACCGCTCGTGCCCGCCCATTCTGTCTCGCCCTAAATGGAATGGCTCTCTTAGTTACGCTGCACCCCGCGACCCGAGTCCCCACGTCCGCTCTTCTCCGCCCGCAACCTAAGAAGTTGGCTTTGCCAACACAACATTAGGGCCGTCCCCTTCATTCTATGCTGACCCCGGCCCGGGGCTGGCTTTTTGGGAAGCCCGTTCCCACCGCGCTCATGGCCCGGCTGGCCTGCCAGCGGTAGTGGGAATTATCCCGTTCCCTGGTCAAAGACTTGGTTGGATGCGGGATCTACTCCACGAGGAGCGGTACGGACGTAGATGATATCATCACGACCTCTCTTTTCGTACCGCTAGGGATGCTTAACGCCACTTCGCCAACTAGCGTTACCCGCGCTTTCGTGTCTCTCAGTGTGGTCAGCACTGGGTGTTTCCGAGCAGCGAAGCTTACACCCATTCGCATTAGTTCATCCAAAGTTCCTTACCCTTATGCACGAATTTTTGAATAAGCCATCTTCCTATCAAGGTTAAGGAGTCAACTGAGCATCTCAGCGGCGGGATTGAATACCCGGATCGAATCAGAGTTCACGCCGCCCGCCCTGAACAAATAGGAGGCGTGGGCCACAGGTCGCACATAAGCCGCCGGGTCGCACGACAGAAGAACACCCAACATACAGATGCACACTCCTCCATGTGAAATATTCATCTTCATTGGAACCTTTTGGTAGTAGTCGTGACCAACAGCCATAGCCATCAGCTGTCGGCTCCTTGGTAAGGCGAGAGCTTCAAGCCCGATTTCTGGTGGCACGCCCCCCACACAAGCACCACCCAACTCAGGGGGGACGGGGAAAGCTAGAGGCCCAAAACCTTCGACCCTTCTTTCTAAATCTAAATGGGGGTGCCCGGAGCACCTCATCTTGTCATTTCGTCGTTGCTCATTCCCGTTCGGCCGAAGTGTTTGGCCTTTCCTTCTCCGCGCCCGCTCACGCTTCGCTGACCTATCGCGTGCTAAAAAGAGGAAAGTACGAAAGAATAGTAAACAGAGCACACCGCAGAAAGATTCTAAATATGAGAAGTCCCCCTTGGATTCGAGAAGACGGAAATGAAGAACGGGAACGAAAAAAAATAAGGCCTTTCTAGCTCTAGTTTCGGATGAGCTTCTCCCAATTATGTCTGGTAATAGAATAGGGCGACTTGCTCTGACCAAGACTCCACTTTTTGCTCCGTCCATGGAGCGTATGATTTTCCTGGAATGTAGATAGACCAAAAGAGGGAATGAAGAGATAGGAATAGGAATTATAGTACCATTGGAAAAAGGGGCACCCGTGGGAACATCTCTACTGACGAACCATTTCAATAGTACGGGTGCTGCCGTGCCACAAGGCACGACCATAAAAAGAATAAAAAAGAAAAAGTTATGTAGTTGGACCATCTGCTCTATCCGTTCGAGTTTGGCTTCTCTAAAGAAGAGAAGGCGCTAAAAATGAAAATGTTCGCAAGGCATACCGAAAGGATACCAATGAAGCCGACCATTAATGACTAGTTCGAACACCAGGAGCGGAAGGAGGGACTTGAACCCTCAACCTTAGCCTTGGCAAGGCTATGCTCTACCATTAAGCTATTTCCGCCAGCTACGGTAGTGGCGAAGCACTACTGAGCAATTCACGTATTACTTGATACGGACGACTTCCGTTTTTCCGCCGGACCACGGCTCTTGACCTCCGATCGAGCTACGAGCACGAGTAGGTAGGCGGCATCTGTCTTTTTTTTTGAAGTTGAGTCATTTCCTTTCCTAAGACGGCTCCTCTTATTCTACGATAATCCAAGCAGCAGCTGCCCGAGTCCGCTCGGAACCAGTCGATTCCTGAGCCTGGACTCAAGGTCTCTCCTGCCTGCGAGTTTGCTGCGAATGCTGCGAGTAAATACATGAACGAGACGAGTGAGTTAGTCTCCGAGCGAACCCGACGGGTCTTTCAAACATCCAAGTTGCCACTTTTCAGCTACTTGGAATGCATGAGACCCCTGCATTTAGGAATCTTAGGTTACCTCCAGCCTTCTGAAGCGAGTTGACCTTCTGTTGACCTCCGCTTGGCCTGGACCCCGAGCCCTAGAGTTACCTTAGAGGACCTTCACAACTTCCAAAACTTCCCCAAACCCCTAGGAAGCAAGCCAAGCCGATGATAGATTTTATCTGAATTTCTTCTTTTGATATGGTCCTCTAGAACCTTGTGTCTCCTCAAACTATATGGAACGTAAAAATCTCAATTGCACGGGATGTTGAGGTTGGTAAGCATCTATACCTAGCTCAGCCATTAGAGTTAGAGTCCATTCACGGCTAACTTACCACCAACGAAGAATTCCTCGCATAAAATGATTCTTACATTCTATAGATACTGTAAAAGCCAACTCATGTTTCTGCGAAAATAAATAAGAAAGCTCATTTTTTTCTTTTATTATGCTAGCCTTTCTAAATATCCTTCTCTTGTTGATGAAGCGCCCCCTTATGGAGTTGAGCCTGACTTGGGCAGCCGCTTTCATTGTTGTACCATTATATTCTTTTTTCATGTCTTTTATGGATGGCTGTTCTCATTCCGTCGGAGGCGATGGAAGCGGTGCCAGCTCTTCGAAGCGACCGCGTCTCGACCTGCCCAGAACAACAGGAATAGTTTAATCTAAAAAAAAAATATGAAGAAGTAAGAAAGATCAAAATGGAGTTAGCCGAACTGATTGGCTCCCTAATTGACCAAGCGAAAGAGGGGCTGCAATTTCCGCCCATAAGGGGAGTGCCTTCGCCACCGGTAATGTGTGGAAGAGCTAATAAACCGAATTGGGAACAATGAGAAGGCCAGACCAGAAGGGAAAACGACCCCAATGGGGAGATTACCGATTTTATAAATAAAAAGAAGTTCTTAAAGCGGGCCCGTGATAACACAAAGAATGAGAACGAGGGCCAGATGAACATCTGAGGTGAGATTCGGATTCGGGCCATCGTCAATCAGTGTTATGAAAATGATAAGAGTGAGAACTCATTTTCATTTTATCTTGTGACTCATTCTCTTCTTTCTTTTCGTCTGTTTGTGCATCTTTCTTTCTCCCATGCTTTCCGTCGGTCAAACCAACGATTCTCTTCTCAAAGTAATAGAGAGATCCTTTTCTAGTTAGACTTCTATCAATGCAATGAAAGAACCATCCCTTCCTATTAGTTTGTCCTGTCAGATAGAAAGAAAATTAGACCCCAAAGAGAAAGAGCCCGTTGGGGGGTGAAGGGTGGGGGTTTACATACAACCGAGACAAAGTGGTTTATGATTGAATCTCAGAGGCATTCTTATCATTTGGTAGATCCAAGTCCATGGCCTATTTCGGGTTCACTCGGAGCTTTGGCAACCACCGTAGGAGGTGTGATGTACATGCACCCATTTCAAGGGGGTGCAAGACTTCTAAGTTTGGGCCTCATATTTCTCCTATATACCATGTTCGTATGGTGGCGCGATGTTCTACGTGAATCCACGTTGGAAGGACATCATACCAAAGTCGTACAATTAGGACCTCGATATGGTTCTATTCTGTTCATCGTATCGGAGGTTATGTTCTTTTTTGCTTTTTTTTGGGCTTCTTCTCATTCTTCTTTGGCACCTGCGGTAGAGATCGGAGGTATTTGGCCCCCAAAAGGGATTGGGGTTTTAGATCCTTGGGAAATCCCTTTTCTTAATACCCCTATTCTCCCTTCATCCGGAGCTGCCGTAACTTGGGCTCATCATGCTATACTCGCGGGGAAGGAAAAACGAGCAGTTTATGCTTTAGTAGCTACCGTTTTACTGGCTCTAGTATTTACTGGCTTTCAAGGAATGGAATATTATCAAGCACCCTTCACTATTTCGGATAGTATTTATGGTTCTACCTTTTTCTTAGCAACAGGCTTTCATGGTTTTCATGTGATTATAGGTACTCTTTTCTTGATTATATGTGGTATTCGGCAATATCTTGGTCATCTGACGAAGGAGCATCACGTTGGCTTTGAAGCAGCTGCATGGTACTGGCATTTTGTAGACGTGGTTTGGTTATTCCTATTTGTCTCTATCTATTGGTGGGGAGGTATATGAAGGAACGAAAGAGTGGATTCAAAAAATGAAAGCTCGAAGACAAAGAGAACCGGGCTTTTCCAAAGAATTACTGCAGCTTTCCCACTCCCTTTGATTATCATATACAATAAAGTCTCTTCCACTTTCCTACCAAATCTCTCTTTATTCTGGCACATAAATGAAGGCGTTCCTCGAAGAGATTATGGCAGATCATGTTCACCAAGAAATGACCCGAAATTTGATCTTGGTCTATTTGAGATTGTTCCTTTTAATCGTAATCAAAGATGTTTTCTTGTTTCTTGTTTCTTTTCTAAACAAATTGAAGAACCTAATGGATCGAACTCATCCTACGAAAGATATCGGAACACCAAAACTAGAAAGAAAAAAAGTAGAGCTTATTGCGAGAGTTCGCCGTTAAAAGTGCAAGCTGTAATTATACGTTTCAGAATCCCACTTAATAATTTCCTAAAAAAATGAAATCTGCTTTTCGTAAGACGTGTCTTTAGAATACTGTTCAAAACAAGTAATAAATTCGTTGACCAAGCGAAGATTGAGGTGATGACAAGTTTGCAACCACCAAACTCGGTAAAGGGTATTCGAAGCTTCTTAGGACATTAGGGTTCTATAGGAGATTTCTCAAGGATTTCTCGAAGATTGCTAGGCCACTCACACAACTCTTATGCAAAGATGTGGCTTTTGTGTTTGATGAGAAATGCCTTGAGTGAGGCATTCTTGATGCTTAAAGAGGCTCTAGTGACCGCGCCCATAGTCCAACCACCGGATTGGAATTTACCATTTGAGGTCATGTGCGATGCAAGTGACTACGCGGTTGGAGCCGTTTTGGGGCAAAGGAAGGACAGGAAGTTGAGCGCCATCTACTATGCTAGTAGAACCTTGGACGACGCGCAAGTCAACTATGCCACCACCGCGCTTACGCTCCTCGCCGTAGTTTTCGCCTTTGAGAAGTTTAGGTCTTACTTGGTGGGCTCCAAAGTAATAGTGCACACGGACCACGCGGCTTTGAGATACTTATTGGCAAAGAAGGACGCGAAACCGAGGCTACTTAGATGGATTCTACTTCTCCAAGAGTTTCATTTGGTTATAAAGGCGTTCCTCGGGTGGTTCCTATAGTTTTGGTTGAAAGGTCTTGGTTGGAATCCTTGACCTCCAACATAGTTCAACTCTTCTTGTGGCTCCTCATACCCTTCAACACCAAAGTCTTGGTACCCTTGATATCCACCATACTCTTCACAAGAGTTTACCGTCATCTTTTGGTCACGCTTCAATATCTTATCCATTTTTGCATTCAGCTCTTGGATGGCATGATGAGATTCATCATTGTTTTTCCTTGTAGTCCGATCATAATCCGAGCCATTACTCCCATTGCTTTGTGCGAGATTCTCTACCAAAGTATAAGTATCGGCTTCCTCAATTGTTTGACTCATGAAGCTTCTCGTAGACACCAGAGCTCTGGCGTTCCTCGAAGTCACATCTCTCGCCCAAGTTCGGCGGACTCAATCGCACCCTTCCTTCGTCGTATAGAAGATAGTTACGATCGTTGAGTTTAATGGAGACACAACTAGTAATATTGATATTGGAAGGAAAAGGATAAGACTCAAGAGAACCCTCCATGGCTCTTGATACCATGTGAGTGTTCATGGGCTTCCAACTCAAAACCAATTGGCAATGAGTGGAGAGGGTGAAAGCTTTATATACTAGTGTAGGTCCCTTCTCACTTTCAATTAGGGATTCCTAACAAAGGGAAGTCTGGATACTTGACACAGGTTGTTCTTTCGGAAGAAGAGAATGGTTTGTGAGTTTATCAGATGCTGGTAGTGGACAAGTAAAGATGGCAAATGACACCATGTCAACAGTGAAGGGAATAGGAAGTGTGAGACTGAGAAATGAAGATGGTTCTACTGTTTTGCTGACAAAGGTGAGATATGTCCCCAGGGTGAGAGCATTACTAATCGGGGAAGTTTGAACTAGCTGGAGAGTCAGGATCTCTTCTCGAAAGCTATTATCAACGTTCAGCGATTGAATTACCTTCAGTAAATCTAACCAGCTAAGCTACCCTTTTTAATTAAGTTAAGAAAGGGCAGTTCTGTCGATTCCCAATCTCGAAACTGAGATTGCGAAGTCACAAGCTGATGGGCTATATGTGAAGTTCAAAAACCCAGTTAAGAAAGGAAAGATATAGCTATCAAGCTGAAACTTGAACTGGAATTGCCTACTCTAAACCTGTTCGTAAAAGCTCCAACTATAGCTATAGGAGCCCAATCTCTTGACTTTGGTAAGGCTTCTGTTGAAGTGACTTCCCCAGGTTTTGAACCCTAGATAGCTCAGTTACTTGCGATGGAAAGGCACTCTCAAGAAAAGACGTGAAATCTAGTTGAGTTGTCTTATCTATCACTATTCAAGCTTCCAAATCGGAATCCAAACCCTTTATTCATTATTCATTTCATCCCTCTCGCTTTGCTCGAGTCACTTTCGTCCCTTCCTTTCTTCATTTGTTTTTTGGTTGGTCAAGGTAGTTGCCTATCTTCTTCTAGTGTAATGGTTGGGATTCTTTAGATGTAGCTGAAGGATTCAGGCGTCATACATAATAGAAAGGGAAGAAACCTACCACTCTATTACTGGGGGACGATATGAAAATGTGTCGGCACGGTTCCAACTCGTGGAAAAAGGAGGACTTTGTGAAGAGCTACCAAGCCTTGAGAACAGAGCGAGCCTTACAGCTTGAAAGGAACCTGAAAGATGGATCTTGAAACCTTGGGGAAAGTTTCCTAAGGCGAGCTCGAGCAGAAGGGGTTCCTCCGGCGCGTCTAGCCCTACTTCTATCCAATTCCGGCAAGGTAATCCAATTGGAAAACCCTGACTGAACGTGAGGATGTTATGTCGACTTAATCCGTGGTTGAATATGTTATGTCGGCTTATAAGAGAAGATTTCGGGCTATAGGTCTAAGCACCTAAACTCCCCTTTTCTGGCATGCTATAGTTATTAAAGTCTCTCGACGGCGGGAATGGGAGATTACCGGTAAGCCATCTTGATGAAGATTGACTTCAGCCAAAGAGAATGAATTGACTTAGGGTTTCTTACTATGTGCTCGATCCGATCAACGAAAAGAAATCCTGAAATTACATAAAGAAACGCGAGAATCTTCACAGTTGACATTTTCGATTGAGAAAGTGGCAGGCGTTCCTCGAGCTCTACTGTAGTGCCTTGCAAGGTCGTAGAGCCGGTAACCCTCGTTCACCTAAAATGGAAAAAGGTCTGTGATTGAGACTAAGGAACGCTAGCTATATGCTTAACACATGCATGCAAGTCGATCAGTTCGCCGTTTCGCCTATCGGCTTGGCAGGCAAGCTACCTTGCTTGCATTCTATAAACGGTAACTTCCGCGCCGAGGAACGCCTGCTTAAATTGATGTGAATTGAATGATGGTGACAGCTCTTCAAATCCTATTCAGTCTGATTAGATATGTCACTGAAACAATCCGTTCTGTCTCAGTTTGATTTTCGGATTCCGAGGATGAGCCGGACGACGAAGCCGAGGAACGCCTCAGATAAAGATGTCTCAGACGCTACTCTCCCGGCAAGAACAACTTATTCTATTGTGATTTTTTGTGATTTTTTTGGCGGGTTCGGTCAGGAGAGACAAAAGAGAGATGCTTTCTATCAGTCAAAAGGGGATAGCGCCCCCCGCCATGCTCCCACGGCCCGCTTACCGAGGAATAGAAAGGGAGGACCGGGGGGGTCCAGAGCAAGTAGGGTTGGGGTATAGAGCCGTAAGCGCGGTGGGGTGTGAGAGAGGACGTGCTCGTACGGTTCATAGAAGGGTATGATCAACTCGTTGATTGTTGGTAACTTGAACTCCTCTATATTCGAAATATGCCTTTCTAGGAGCATTACGATCTGCAGCTCAAATGGTCTCTTATGAAGTCTCTATTGGTCTTATTCTTATTGTGCGCCTTGTGAGCGCGTTTGTATCCGCGAAGGCAATCATCGCTCGGATGTTCCCCTAACCCAACCCGGGAACGGACCGGAGGGAACCGCAGCATGGGTAATGTCCGCGTCTCGTCGCAAGGCTCATTTTTTTTAGTTGTGGGTCATAGGTCGGGCTTCGGGCGGGCAGCTTTATCTGATCAAGAGCCGGGGCACAAGGGTCCTGGTACTATCCCAGGTGCGAAGAACCCCGGAGGTGACTGCAATGAGCAGAAATCTCACTCACCGGCCTAAACGACGAGAAAACACTCGAACGTGAGAGCAAGGGATCACCCAACGAATGGACGAGCTCCAAGGAGGGAGGAGGCAAGCACCATGCTTTCAGAGAAGTGGCGGTCCGAATCTTATCTGAACTGCGAGAATAACTGACTAAGCTGTGCCATAAGGGTCATTCTAAAAGCGGGACAGGGGTTCCTCCAGCTTCGCTGAAGAAGCTTGGTTCCTCCTTTAGGTTGTTTAAGTAGGTTGGGTGACAGATCGGCCATAGGAGTACTCCGGGATATAAACCAGGGCAACAAATGTCGAGCATACAACGATGCCGCCCGTTTTCATTTCATGGAAGTCCCCGGCAGAGGAAAGGGCTGTAGGTGATGGCGCGTTTTGCTTCTTATCTAGAGAGGGGCGATGAAATCGTTCCTATTGGGTCGTGTGTGGCTTTAATATAGATGAATAAAGGCGGGCGCCGAAAAGGAAGCAGCCCAGCCTCTTCAAGAAAGCTTTGCTTGGTAGGCGCTGCCTACTCACTCGGACAATGCTCTGAACACGAGAGTGTGCAGTTCCGCCCCCTTCTCTCATGCTGAGTCACAGGCAGCGCCTCGGAAAGCACGGACGAGCCACATGCAGGGAAACTTGCACGTGTGGTTCTGGCCGGGGACACCCCGGTATACTGTACTAATATGTGTAGGTCCCCGTAATTCGAGTGAGATTGTCATGGCGCAAAAGCAGATATGGTCTGGTATTCCCCTGTTCCCTGTATTGGTTATGTTCCTTATTTCTCGTCTAGCAGAAACTAATCGAGCTCCGTTTGATCTCCCAGAAGCGGAAGCTGAATCAGTTGCAGGCTATAATGTAGAATATGCGCGGGATGCGATCCTTAATAGTCCACTGTTGGCGGAAGCCAATGTCCCGGGGTCCCGGGGACTCATTCTGACTGAAACTAGGGGTGGGTCTTTACCAACTCAAAAATATTCGATTTTTGGGAAGACAAAAAACGTGATCGCCTAGCGCGAGTCTTATTGAAAAGGCCCCTTACTATAGATGCCCCTTATTGAAAACTCAAGGAAAGGTTTATATATATGTATTATATTAATGCGTAATGCGCTCAAGCATGCGAAGAAAGCCGGCCTTACCTTTAGCAACAAGGGCGCTTAGGCTTTACTAAGAAGTGCGAAAGGGCTTTTCTTGCTTGTTTAGTAAAGTCACGCTTTTTTATTTAGAATTGAGTAGGTGCTTGCTGGGGCAGGGCACTCTTCATTCTTCATTCGAAACTTTTGAATGTCGGGTCGGAGGTTTCTGCCTTGTTATCAAAAAAGAAGTTGGGTAAAGCAAACTCCCTCCTTGGACGAGCACGGGGCTTAGTCAAGTAGAACCGGGTTGCGCTGCTTGATGCTCCGATCGAAAACAAATCAGTGGGGCCATGCCGGTACGACTGAATATGCGTTAGAAAGGTCAATCCCTCCCCTACGACACCAAAAAAAACCGGGCCGAACTTCTAACAACAGCCCGCCCGCTTCCATAGAAAAATATCGCGGCAACGTAGACCTAAGTGGTCATATTGGATCCTTGGGAACCATCACAAGTACGGCCGGCCTATATTTGAACGAGAATGCCGTGTCGTTCAGCGGAGCCTAAAAGAAGGTGACTCGCGCAGACAGCTGACTCCTTTTCAATAGAAAGGAATAGCCAAACCAACCCAGCTGTCTGATCAATCTCAGAGATCTTATCGGCCGGCAAACCGGAGACGGACGACCACGGTTCCGACCTTACCAGCACCAGAGGTGTACTAATCAATGAACCCCCGAAACCAACTTTCTTTTCTGACAAAATCCACCAAGTCTAAGCGGTCACGACATCTTGTTGATATTGATTGAGGACTTTCGCTGACTGACTCCATCCATAAACCTAGACCCCGGTAACCTTCGTAACCAAAGCGTCACGACAACACCCAAAGTTGACCTTTGGATTCTGAAGTAGGGGGGCAAGGAGGAGCGCGTAGGAATGTCGACCACCACATAAGCCACTAGTGGCTGAGAGAAAGCGAGCAGCACCTTGTATAGGTTGGGCAGAGCTTGAAGAAGCAAGCCCCTATCAGAGCAGAGAAAGCCATTGCGCGCTAGCCTAACTAGCTAGCATTTTTCAGCTGGCTGTTATTTAGTTGTAGCGCGCCTTCCCTCCTTCTATAACTTTGGAAAGATTTAGCAGTATTTTCTTATGATGACCTGGTCGAGAGAGTACGATACATCGGTGTAAAAGGTTGAGTGGGATCTGTAAGGTTGGTTATAGTCAGGCCTGGCCGGAAAGTGTTCTTGCCTCTATCATTAGCTCGGGTAGCCCCTGTTTCTGGTCTTTTAGTCACCTTCCAATGGCTCTTTTCCCAATCACATCCCCGAAAGACAGAAGGAAAGACAAAGATTACCATTAGGCGAAAGCAGGTCCACAAGGTGAAGACTCTCTATCGTCAGATCGTTGGCAGTCTAGTTCTGCTTTCTTTTGAATCGAAGTTTAAGGCATTCAGACATGGGATTTGTTAAGTGCATTCAGCATCAGTATCTGCTTTCTTTCCTGGTGTAATTGAAGAGAAGATGTAGACAAAACTTACTTAATTCAATTCAAACCCTGTGCGAAGGAACTCAGGAATCACTTCCCCTTCATTGAAAACAACATAAAAAGGAGTGTTCTAAGGCCAATAGACAGAAAGTGAGTGCTTGATGTAGCATATCTGCTGTTCACTATCAACCATAGGCGTTCCTCGAGCAAGGCTCGATGGAATTGAGGTTCGATGTAATTGACCCGCCTTATGTTGGACTTCCCCAACTTACCTAGCGGAAGAAAAGGGGTTCCTCCTAACCCTTTTCGCCGAGTCCGAGTATTCCTATTCTAATTAGCCGGCTACCTTCGCTCGGAGCAGCATTTCCAATCCTTTTATGCGATCCGATCTTGGTATGCCCTTTCCCTGGTTTCGGCTTATTCTGTTGAGGTGGGAAAGAAAGATAAGATAATTATTAGTTGCCAACCGATCTTATTCCCCAGATAGCCTTATAGCCTCTTCCCCGGGAATGGAAGTTCATGACATCACTCCAACTCTGAACCTTAACGACGACGTCAACCCCGAGGAACGCCAATTACTCGACTAATAGGAGAGGAACGCCTGGCTTGCTCATGAACAACAATTCCCATTAAACAACAATTGTTTGGTGAGCCTGCGGAGTATTTGCTAGTTGGTCAGCAAAGGAACGAAGGGGAAGAGCTGCACTTGCTCAACATTCGGAGAGACCACTCCGTTCCTCGGACAGTCTCATGCTTAACACAACAGGAACTCGGCTCGCACAACTCCGTTCCTTGCTCATCCAACAATGTTCCCAGACGACACAAAGAAATAGATAGTTGTCTGATGAGCAGACCTAGAGGGATTAGCGAAAGGAAAGACAAAGGAAAGCAGACACGGCAAACGCAACGGTCGGGAGGAGAAGACTAGAAGAAACCTTGGGGACTTCTAGATACTTCCTCCAATAAACGCACAAACAAATAGTACTTCGCCTACGGAACTAGCGGGCCTACTTCAGCTACAAGTGCGAGGGGGGGCAGCAATGGTTCCCTCCACACATAAGAAGGATACACCAGTCACAACTTCAGGGATAGATGCACATCACACCTCAGGAGCAACGCTTCGCTCTCTTACCGGGACTCCTCATGCAACTCATTCCCAGTAAACAACAGTAGGAAGAGCTATTCTATACCGAAACAGCCAGCAGCAGGAGTGGGCGGGCCCTAGCTTCACTTGCTAAACGGGAAAGCACAGCTAGCCATAGGAATCAGGCAGATGCCCCAACTCCTAACTTCTCGCTGACAAACCATTCCCAATAAGAACAAAGAAGAGGGATTCTATCATGGCAGGAATGCACGCACAAGCAAACACAGCCCATGTATCAGCAGGGGTTCCTCCGCTTCGCTCACTTAACTAATACCTTCATGACAATATAAACAACAGAAGAGGGGGTTATTTACGGGCTTACGCCCTTGCACAGAATGACAGGACAAGCAACAGAGCAACAGGAGCCGGGAACTCGTTCTCCAACTTCGCTCACGCGGGAGAACTCCCTCCCTACAACTTCGAAGAAACAATCCATGCACTTCCTTTTTTCATCCTCAGCGGGATGGGACTGACCGCCTCGGAAATAGATACAACTGCTTGGTGATCCTCGGGGGCGGGCATAAGCAGCATTAATTCTTTCGCCCGCGCGTACATATTCTATTGAGCGTATACGATCATTGAGCCGGTCACCGGTGGCTTCCTCACTTGTGATGTGAAGCTGCTTTCCATTTCTCATTTTTGAGGATATCGAGATTCTCTTAAGAGAAAGGGTAGCCTTTTGTCACGAGCTGGACTCGAACCAGCGCGTCTGGCAAAAAGACCATCCAGATTTCAACCTTAGACTGATCGTGACTTTGGTTACTCGGTTCCCCACGCGAACCCCACACGCCATGGGTACGTCCGAGGTAGATTAACTACGAACTTTTTTCAAAAAAAAGTTTGATATCTTTTCCTCACTTACTAACAAAGAACTGGATAAGGATTCGTCCTTGGCTGCCTACGTACCACTTTGGGAATCAAGTAAATCGTAGTTCTCTTACTTACTGTCTTCTTTCTAAGTCTTACTTTCTTCTGACAGCTTACGATGCAAGACAAATTTCCAAGTATTCATCGAGGGGAAGGCGCCAAATAGCTTCTAGTTAGGCCTTCCGTCCGTTTCGAAAAAGCTGGGCTAATCCTAAAGCGGAAGGATAAAATGGGATATAATAGAAAAACGGATAATATCCAAAGTTCTTGGTACTTTGTTTGCTTAAGACCCCTCATTAGCATAGCAGGAGGTCTTTGTAAGAAAGCGGATTCTTATGACTTACCCTGCTTCACCCTCCCTTCATGCACTGGGAAAGCCCTCCTTTACTATTGCTTCTTTTTCTTTTCTTTCTATAAAATGTTCCTCAATAGCACTGATTCTTCATATATTTTTGTCAAAGCAATTGGGTTCACAAAGCATTATTTTCTCGGTCCATTTTCCACCTCTTTCTTTTGTCGAACCATGCTAAGCAAAGATGCACGGTTCCAGTCTTCTTTCCCTCCCCGTGTCCACTAGCGCTCCTCTCCTTTTAGTCGAGTTACGTCAGTACCTTTTAGTCGAGTGGCTTCTCGCTCCTGTCCAGAACGAAGAGAAGGCGAAAAAGCGCCGCCGAAGCAGCATGAGCGGGCTTCTATTGCTACGTAACAATAGAGCAGGATAGCATTTTGCGCCCACATGTTTGAATTTGAGGGTAAAAAGCTCGCTTGTTATACGGGATCCGACGCATCCAGCAGAGCGAAGCAGCGTTCCATTCTTTTCGGCGGCATCCTTCCGCATTGGCGGCGAGTGGAGTGCCACAATCCCATTCATCATTTTTGATCTACATAAGCCAAAGCCCTCCGCACTGGCGACGTCCCCGGCATAAATGCAAGGAGGATGTATAGCTGATATAGGATCTTGTGGAACAGGATTTGATTCTGCAAGCGGTTCGGTACAAACAAAGAAATTTCGAACAAAAGGATCGGAACTCGCTGATAGGAAAGGAGAGAAAAACAAAGCAATGCCAAGAGCTCCGTCAATTCGCTGTTCATCGATAGACGAAGCTCTCTCTTTATCATCTCGTGCCAGATGCAACAAAGGATGAGTCCTTTTTCCTTCTCGCGAACCACGGGAGCGCCAAGCGTCCAGAGGAGCAAAGCTCATTTTCCTTTCAGGATCAAGCGGCGCATAAAAAAGGGCTGGTCCGTCAAAAGTCCGGTTCCTTCGCAAACGAAGTTCAGAATCAACAAGGGTTCGTAGAACGAAGGGAGTGTACAACTGATTTTTCAAACCACTTTCTTGTTCGTAACGAGGGAGAGATAAAATTGAGTTCTTCACGAAGTTCGAGAAAAAAAAAAAAAAAAGACTTTCCCTATGGCCTCCTTGTTTTAAGACATTATGGCTTTGGGGTCGACCCCGGTAACAAAGAAAAAATCCATAAAAATTTGGGATCCGACACCATAATAAAATACTACCCTCATGATTAGACCATGTTCCTGAGATTTGATAAAAGAAAGGTGCATTAGCGGTTAATACGTTGTAATTGGATAAGTTATTAGGAATATGACAGAACGAAAGACCAAGGAAAGAAAGAAGAATGCACCAAAATGCAGGTGCTGCACCAAACGCTGGTGGTTGTTTCTTGTTGTAAGTGAATGCAACGAAAAGACCCGGAAATAACGAATAATGAAAGAATTCATATATTGACATTTCGTGCTCATTTCAAGATTTCTGCTTTGTTATTCCCATCATCCGGTAACCACAGGATGATCCACAAGAAAGGTGGCAGGATTCGAACCTATGGCCGGCCCGACCCTGACCTGTTGGGTTGGGTGGCTTGCTTCGCCCTCGTCGCCTCTGTCCCGAAACAGATGCGCTGCGCTACCCAGCGCGTAACCTTGTCCCCCCTACCCCTCTTCTGCTTATGCCATTACCAATCGCGGGTAACCCCCGGACCGGCCGCCCCTGACCTAATAAGAACGATTATCCTTATGACCAAACAAGGACCAGCTTACTTTTCGAGCGAGAGTTTCACGATCCCGACCAGCAACTTGTTGGGAGTAAGGGCATCCAAGCTTGCCCAACCTAGTAAAGGGGCTTGAATCGGTATTTTGTTTAGGGAGAAACCCTACTAAGGAAAGGATGAGATATAGCATTAACTCCACTTGTTGGTATTCGTTGGGACGCATGCTTAGAACGGCCTCTAAGGGGTTGTTGTATAACAAGTGCATAATGTCCACTAGAACGTCCGTGTATTTTATCATCAACCTGATGAATGAATTTCAAGATATAGGGCTTTCCTATTATCACAGGCTGTTCAAAAGGATCTCCTGTTCTTCCATCAAAAATTCGGCTTTTTCCTGGATACTCGGGTTCAAATACCCATGGATTGGCTGTTTGCTTACTGGCTTCATATAATTCAGAAAATACTAGTTTTCTCGAAGCCTCTTGTTCATATCTCTCATCAAAAGGGGCTATTCGATAATGTCTATCTAGCAGACTTCCCGCTAACCCAAGCGAGCATTCAAATATCTGTCCTACATTCATGCGTGAGGGTACTCCTAATGGGTTGAAGACCATATCCACGGGTCTCCCGTCTTGCAAATAAGGCATATCCTGTCTAGGCAAAATTTTGGAAATGATACCTTTATTTCCATGTCTTCCGGCTACTTTATCACCTACTTTGATTTCACGTTTCTGTGAAATATATACACGAATTATTTCTGGGTTATAACTTGAACCCCCCTTTTTCTGAACCCATCTCACATCAATAACTCGACCTCTACCACCTATAGGCAATTTTAAACAAGTTTCTTTTGAAGTCGATACCTGAATGCCAAGTATGGCCCGTAATAATCTATCTTCCGGAGCATACGAGGATTCTTTCGCCACCTGAGGCGTTAATTTACCTACTAAAATATCACCCGTTTCAACCCACGATCCTAGCATCACAATTCCATTTTTGTCTAAATTTCGGAGTAAACGGCCCTCTAGATGCGGTATTTCCTTAGTGATCCTTTCAGGACCTTGGGTTGTCACATGCGTCTGAATTTCATATTTCCGTATGTCGAAAGAAGTATAAATATCACCATATACTAGACACTCACTAATGAGTACCGCATCTTCAAAATTGTATCCTTCCCATGGCATATAAGCCACTAATATATTTTTCCCAAAAGCGAGTTCCCCACCAACTGTAGCAGCACCATCCGCTAAAATTTGTCCCTTTTTAATGCATTTACCCCGGCGAACCTGAGGTTTTTGATGCATACAAGTATTTTTGTTTGAGCGTTGATACATAATTAATGGAATACTGTAAGTATTCTCATTCCCCGATAAAATTATCTTCTCAGTGTCAGTATAAAGGATTTTTCCCTCGTGTTCGGCTATAGTGGTAACCCCCGAATCTAAAGCCACTTGGCGTTCCAATCCAGTTCCAACAATGCACTTTTCGGACCGAGAAAGTGGAACTGCTTGACGTTGCATATTAGAACTCATTAAAGCTCGATTTTTATCATTATGTTCGATAAAAGGAATTAGGGAAGCTCCAATGGAAAAATATTGGAAAGGAAAAATGCTTCGAAGATGAACCTCTTCCCATGCGATAGTCAAAAATTCTTGGTGGTATCGAGCTGGTACAGCCTGTTCTTCTTGAATGCCCCGATTAAGAGCCAAAGAATTTCCTGCCGCTATCATATAATATTCATCTTGACTTGGTGATAAAAAAAGCATCCGTATCCGCGCCTTTTTTGATTTCTCAACGAGTTCATAAAACGGACTTTCTAACGACCCCCAATCACCAATCCTGGCATGAATTGATAAAGATCCAATAAGTCCAACATTGATTCCTTCAGACGTGTCAATGGGGCAGCCCATAGTGACTAGGATGGATATCTCGTATCCGAAAATTAGCAGTTCGCCCTGTTAATCCGCCAGGGCCCAAATAACTCAACTTTCTCCCATGAACGATTTGTGTCAATGGATTAGTTCGATCCAAAACTTGAGATAATGGGTGTAATCCGAAAAAGGATTCATAAATAGTTGTTAACGGAGTTGAAGTTACCAAATTCTGAGGAGTAGGTATCAATTTATGCCTAATTGCTCCGCCTATAGTTCCCTTAACTACATTTTCTAAACGAGCCAGAGCCAACCCGAGCTGGTCTTGTAAAAGATCCGCTACAGAGCGAATACGTTTATTTTTCAAATGATTCATATCATCAAGTGTACCCATTCCAAATTTCATCCCAATCAAATGATCGGCAGCTGCTAATATATCTCGTGGTAACAAAAATATATTGTTCTGAGGTATATTAAGATTCAGTCTCCAGTTAATATTTCGGCGACCAATCCTTCCTAATTCACACCTTTGCCAGTGAAAGTTTTATCAGATCGATACCAAGAGTGGATACTACCCTTGAAAGGCAAACCAATTCCTTGCTCTCTGGCTATTATTCATAAAACCAATTGTAATTCTGGCATTTGTTTGTTTGAATGTTGGTAATGACTTCCAGGTCGGAACCCACCTTCACCCAAGGGTCATATGACCTTCCCCTGCTAGATTTACCTCCGACGGAGCTGACTGGGGCTTGTGCCTTTCCTTAGCCCTGCTAGATTGACTCAATATCTTTCCAGGATTATAACGTTGGAGCGGTTGGAGTTGGATTGAATCGACTTCGTCTTCTTCCCTTAAATGAATCCCGTTCAAGCTGTGATAAGAGGACGTTTCCGTACCCCCTTACCTTACTCACTAGATTTTCACTGAATGACAGGGGACAGCTTCACTCCGTCAAGCCTCTAGGAGTAGTGAAGAACTATAGAAAGTTGTGGTTGGTTGTTGACCAACAAAAGCATGGGAGAAAACCAAGAACAGGGGGCATAGAGATTTCTTCTCTTATGAGATTGAGCGAGGAAATGCCAAAGCCAAGGCTAACTCTCTCTCCTGCGCTAGTGAATCATATGCCATCCTTAGAGTGCAGCAGGGACACCTTTAAAGGAGAGTGAGCCATCCCTTTAAGAAGGGCCTTATCGCAAAAAGTCTCTTTGAAAGGTCACTCTCATTAAAAGAAAAACTTCCTCTCTGTCGAGGATTTTCCTCACTAAGCTTTCAGGCGTTCCTCGGGGCAAGAAGTTTCATCAAGCTTGAAGGCAAGTGCCGTTATCCCGCCTTCATCAAGTCTTATTGCACTAGCATTCGATGCATCAACTATGGCTGTTCCCTCCTCCAATACCGCTTATTCATCTGCACCTTCTATGGAATTTTGTTCAAAACAAGTTTACCTTTCCTTGCTCTTGCTTAGGAGAGCTCCGTCACTCCTTAACAGGAAGGGCGGGTTATAATGCTAAAGAAAGAGCTTGCAAACAGCAGCTTTCTATTCTATGTGCGCATTGTCTTCTTCATTCTAAAGTGCTGACTTGATCCTGGCCAAGTGCGGCAGATACGTAGGCAAACTTGAAAAGAGCCTCAGTCGGCAAATCCCTGGCCCTTTTCTTTCTTTTTTCCGCTCGACCGATTCATCGATGAGCTAAACCTTTATACGAAAGAGAACCCTCACCTAATGAAATGACCTCGCGCCAGTGCTACCCTTAAAAGGTTTTGACGGAGCTTAACCGCTCTTCCTGCGATTCTTCTTTTTAATGAGAACAGCACGGAACTAGACTAAGGAAGTGCAAGGGGCTGCTTTCTCATACCGCGGGATCAGTATGAATTCCAAAGATAGGATACTCTTTAACCCAAAGAATAGGAAAAGCTTGAAAGACTTTAATCAAAACTCATCGGGATTCAAAGATCCCTTCCTTATTGATACAATTAGACCCGCCGCGGTATGCTCAGCTACGCCATTGATCCTTGAGTACTTGTGCTAAGTACATGCTCTCTCTCTTTCTTTACTTATGCTTTACGCTTACAGGACTATGCTCTTCATTTCTCGAGGAACGCCTTTGAATTATAGCGGAAAAGTCCCGCACTTCATTACGAAAGACTGGGCCTTCTTAATCCTCCAATCGTGCAGTAGCTCTCGTATATAAGAGAAGGGCAGCATTTAGGAGTAATCGATCTCACAAACTATCAATTTCATAAGAGAAGACGAAGACGGATCAAATTGAATAATCGAAGAGATATGGGACCCTAGCTACGAGTCAGTCCCTCTAACGTCGAATGATCTACTTGCTTGTACTTCTCTTTGTCGAGATTCAGTTGGTCTTCAGTCTACCACTCCGTGGGTACAAGATCGAAAAGAATGCATTCCAAGTGAGATGTCCAAGATTAAAGGAACGAGGGTAAGAATCGACGAGGAATCAATAAGATAGAAGATCAGTGAATGACAAAGCGTGAGGAGAATTATCAACCCGAGATGTTAGAAGGTGCAAAATCAATAGGTGCCGGAGCTGCTACAATTGCTTCAGCGGGAGCTGCTATCGGTATTGGAAACGTCTTCAGTTCTTTGATCCATTCTGTGGCGCGAAATCCATCATTGGCTAAACAATCATTTGGTTATGCCATTTTGGGCTTTGCTCTAACCGAAGCTATTGCATTGTTTGCCCCAATGATGGCCTTTTTGATCTTATTCGTATTCTGATCGAAGAAAGAAGGTTTCATTCAGTCTCATAAAGCAAGCACCTCTTTCACATAAGAAAGTGGAGACAGGCTTGGATACGATCTAAAATGATTCCACATGAAAGAGGACCGGGCAATCGCCCTCTTGAGTAATGAAGAAGCGGGCTAGTCCCCGAAAATGCCCGTTAATAAAGCAAGTTGGGGAACAAAATCTTCCTTGTTAGTTACTCATTTCTTCGGTCGAGCGTTCTCCGGACGTCGAGAAATCTATCACTCAATCGCTGGCCGCTCTGTCATTGTCTGATTTTAGGTTTCTGATCACACTCGAAATTATGTATCTACTTATCGTATTTTTACCCCTGCTCGGTAGTTCCGTAGCAGGTTTTTTCGGACGTTTTCTAGGATCAGAAGGAAGCGTTATTCTGACCACTACGTGCGTTTCATTCTTCGCACTGGTGGGCTTCCTATTTTTATTTCGAATTTATTACTTTCGTTTGAAAGGACCACTGAGGGAGATTCTCAATCTCTTCTTGGTCTTTTTCATCGCCGTGGTAATATCTTTGATACGGATCAAAGTCATCCACCTACTGGGTGGTCAGGCTTTGCCCCTGTTGGAGCCCATTATATGGGCTGCAGTAGGAGGGGGAGCACTTCCTTCTACGGGCCCTAACGGGGCGGAGAGCTCATCCACGTGGAAGGAGGATCCGTTTGAACTTCGAGTTCTCGAGGAATCATTCTCGGACTCCCCCCCGGCAGGGGAGTCCCAGACGGAAGAGAGTGAACCCTCGGTAAATCGACGTAGTCTCGAGGCACCCCAAACGGAAGAGGGTGAACCCTCGGTAAATCGGCGGGGTCCCGAGGAAGCTGGGCCTGCGCTTCCAGCTAATCCAGTCCCTTCCGGGGGGGACGAAGCTGGGCCATCTGTCCCCTATCCCTACAGAAGGGATGAAATGATTGGGGGGGATAGCGTGGAGGCGATAGAACGCCGCCTTCTGGCTCAATTTGCTTATCCCTCATACGAGGACATCCAATTAGCCCACATTCAAGCCGAAGACCTCTTCGAGGTCAAGGTAGAGATTGTGAAGGTAATGGCTGGCCTTGATCCAACGGGGGATTGGATGGGGCGGGGAGCTCGGGCCCTCGACAATCCCCGTACCGCCACGGGAGAGCACTCCTTGGAGCAGTTATACCGCCTGTTAAGTGCTCTAAATGAGCGCGGTAAAGAGGCCCCAGAATTTAAGGAACTCAAAAATAGAGTGTTCCTCAAGAAAGGCGGCCCTGGGGGGGACTCTATCGCATAAGTAAGCAAGCTACCTTTCGGGATGGGCTTTTGCTTCTTTCTTTATTTTTCGATATGCCGCTTCTTCGCCAGCAAGGAGCGAGAAAACAAAGTGGGCTGTAATGATGTCAGAATTTGCACCAATTTCTATCTATTTAGTGATTAGTCTGCTAGTTTCTTTGATCCTACTCGGTGTTCCTTTTCCATTTGCTTCCAATAGTTCTACCTACCCAGAAAAATTGTCGGCCTACGAATGTGGTTTCGATCCTTCCGGTGATGCCAGAAGTCGTTTCGATATACGATTTTATCTTGTTTCAATTTTATTTTTAATCCCTGATCTGGAAGTCACCTTTTTCTTTCCTTGGGCAGTACCTCCCAACAAGATTGATTTGTTTGGATTTTGGTCCATGATGGCCTTTTTATTTATTTTGACGATTGGATTTCTCTATGAATGGAAAAGGGGTGCTTCGGATCGGGAGTAAAGTGATAGGGCAAAAAATGGGGGGGGGAAAAGAAAGGAAAGAGAATAATGCCTACGTTTAATCAATTGATTCGTCATGGTAGAGAAGAAAAACGGCGCACGGACCGTACTCGAGCTTTGGATAAATGTCCCCAGAAGCTAGGAGCATGCCCGCGTGTTTCAACGAGAACACCGAAAAAACCGAATTCCGCTCCACGTAAGATAGCCAAAGTACGGTTGAGCAATCGACATGATATATTTGCTCACATTCCGGGCGAAGGTCATAATTCGCAGGAACATTCGCAGGTGTTAATAAGAGGAGGTAGAGTGAAAGATTCGCCAGGTGTAAAATCCCATTGTATTCGAGGAGTAAAGGATTTGATGGGAATTCCGGGTCGAAGAAGAGGCAGATCAAAATATGGTGCAGAAAAACCCAAATCGATATGAATGGAAGATGCCTCTGGAACTAGTTATCGGTAAGTCTTTTAGTAAGCGTATATAAACAGCTGTTTAGTGTATAAGCAATTCTTTAGTGGCTGCACCGAAAGGTACGTACGGTGGAGGTTGGTTGAAGATGATGTTACGCGGCGTTCAGAACCAGCCTTGAAGTGAATGAATTAGAAAGAAGAAGTAAGGAAATGAGACGACTTTTTCTTGAACTATATCATAAACTGATCTTCCCCTCCACACCAATCACGAGTTTTTCTCCATTCCTCTCGTATATCGTCGTAACGCCCTTAATGCTAGGTTTTGAAAAAGACTTTTCATGTCATTCCCATTTAGGTCCGATTCGGATCCCTCCGTTGTTTCCTTTTCCTCCCGCACCTTTTCCTCGAAATGAGAAAGAAGATGGTACACTCGAATTGTATTATTTAAGTACTTATTGCTTGCCAAAGATCCTACTTCTACAATTGGTGGGTCACCGGGTTATTCAAATAAGTCGTGTTTTCTGTGGTTTTCCCATGTTACAACTTTCGTACCAATTCGGTCGATCCGGAATGGATCGGTTAAACATTCCATTAGGGAGCCTGGTCTTGACTCTTCTGTGTGGTATTCATTCTCGTTCGGCTCTTGGAATCACATCCAGCAGTGGTTGGAACAGCTCGCAAAATCCAACCACTTCACCTACTTTATTGCCCCTAACCGTTTCTCGTACCTCTATTGAAACAGAATGGTTTCATGTTCTTTCATCGATTGGTTATTCCTCTCTGTTCGTATCTCTTTTTCCAATTTCGGTCTCGATTAGTTTACAAGATTAAATGGCCAATTCTCTTCTGGACCCTCGATTCTTTAGTTTTCCAAGAATGTTGAGCCGGGTATGTAAGCCATGTATCTAGGCGTTCCTCGAGAAAGAAGGGCTTTTGTTTTTTTGCATCCTGTATTGGTCTTGCAGTTATATATTAGAATAATAAATATTATTCTTGTCTTATATTATATAATACATAATATTAGAAAGATGGTACATAATATCTCATACACGTACATAAAGAAGTTCCTGCATATCCTCTCTAATAATGTAATTAAGGGCTAAGGGGGGTTTCTTGGGTACATTAAGACATAACTCGACATCCCGAAATCAAGTCGGCGGCTCTATTGCTCTCCCTCCAACAATGTGTGACTCTAAAAAAACAAACTGCTCTGGCATTTTCAGTGAAGCTCAGCAGCATATTTCGCGCTTATGGGGCTTGGAGTTAATCATCTTGACTGCATATAATGAGTCAGACTCTACCCAAAGGTTCCGAATGCCCATTCGCGAAGCCATCTCCCCCGTATGGCGGATTGCATAAAGTTCCACCTTCAAAATCTCTCTCCACTCAACCGTCTTCCGGAAAGCCCAAAGAGGCCGATAAAGTCTCTTTCTCTATCTCGGTCTCGGTTTAGCGATAGGTTGCTCTCAAACGATAGCCAAGTTTGATTTGCTGTTTTAGCCTGGGTACGTACACATACGCGTACTATAGAATCTAGATGTCTGATTGGTCTCCATAGCTTGATTTGCTTTCCTCCTAGCTGGATGGGTTTCTTGCTTTCTGCCTTGATTGAGAACCTCGAATCGTTGTTATCGTTTTTAGTAGAATTGGGTTCTTAATAATAGGCATGCTGTCTCCTCTTTTGATTATTCCTACACGCACGAGAGGAGCAGACGGTTTTTCGTTGATGGGCAGGTGATAAGATCTGTATTGGATAAGTTTCTTTCACCTGTACCATGATATGCCTGATTGGCTGTTTATAGAATTGGTCCAGGAATGCTGTCACTCAATTACTAGGTCTTCTTCCCACGTGTACGTAAATATAAGAGAGTGAAGGCTTTCACTAGCGCCTAACGTTTTAGCTAAGGGAAGCAGATAACAAGCGACGGAGGCGGGTAAGCGGAGGCGGGTAAGCGACGTATTAATAGTTAAGCGACGGAGGTAAGCGGAGGAAGCGTAGGAATCGGTTACTCAACTGCCCTTAGACTAGTGTAGCCCGATAGGACTCCTTTAAATGAGTCCGACGGCTAACAGCTAATACCTGCTATCTCGGCAACTCCTACCGATCAAGCAAGGAAGAAAGCAACTCTCGCTGGAGGGACAACTCCAGCTCAGGCAGAGCTAACCATTGAAGAACTAACTGATAGAACTACAAGAAACCAAAGGAAGAAGGTAGATACTTAAGTTAACAGTCAAACAAAAGAAAGCAAATGAAGGCACAAAGAAGGAACAAAGGAACAGACCTTAGAGAAGAAGGAGAACAGTCACAGATAGATTCAAAGCTAAGGAGGAAACGAGTAAAGAAAACAGATGGCATCTTATATAGAGTATAGAGAAAGATTCTCACAATAAAAACAAGAAGGAGAATTTGACTCTTCAACCGGAACCCGCGCCTGTGCGCCTACCGAGCTAGCAACACCCCCTCTTTCTCCCCCACAGAAGGACAGTGATATAACAACCCTTAGGTTACAATCAACCATGAATTCCAACAAGGAGAAGCCAAGGAACAAGACATACCGAAGGAGGGCCTAGCTAGTCTAATAGGACAGGTAAAGCAACAACCGAGAGAGGCCTTGGCCTTTACATTTTCAGCATCCCGGGCTCCATTCGCCCATCAATCAATAAATGGACCACTAAATATAAATAGGAGTCGAACC
>NC_008285.1:125000-135000 GCF_020379485.1 Brassica napus
TTATGTTAGTAACCTCCGTATGGGAATGAATCTCAGTCTTTTCCTTCTTTGCCCACCGGTGTTAAAACAAACTAAAGCATAAAGACGGAGAAGATAAAGAGAGCTTCTCACTTCATGGAATGAGATGCAAGTTCTTGCTCGACTTCTGGGGTTCATTAGCAAAAAAAGCTATTGAATTAGCTGCGAGAGAGGTATTGTACCATAAATACCGAAGAAAGGATCAAATGGCACGATTGATGACTTTTATAGTCTTTACCACGCGAGAATTGAATAAATAAAGAAGATGGCTTCTACCCCTGCCAGTATTCTATTCCCACAACAGCGGAACAAACTTCGAAGTTTTCCTGGTGGAAACGAAGCAACCCCGCTACGCGCCTTTATTCACTGGACTTGCTTCACTTGCTTTGCTCCAAGGAAGAAATAGTGACAGCTTACGATGCAAGACGGGCTCACTTCCCTCGTTCGAATGGGGAAATAGGAAGGAAGAGTTCTATCCGATAGGCTAATTGCAGTCTTTTAGGTGATAGCAGAGCTCTTCCGTGGGAAAGTACCTACCCATATTGAATAGAAGACTCGCACCTTAGCTATTCTATGTGATATTCCTTGAGCTGGATGGTTATGGCGACCTATGCCACTCTTGCCTGCCCTATTGGCTTCCTATCCCCTTTTCTCCAGAACAGGGGGAGCTTCACATAAGGCAGGAACGAGCGTAGACAAAGAGGAGAGTTTTTGAATATATCCGATATGACAGAAAAGTGCAACTGTTCATTTTCCCGGGCATGAAAGACCGGAAAAATGGCATAATCTAAATGGCAATCCGTGGGCAAAGAGGAACCCGAAAGCTCAGTCAAAGGCGGAATGAGAGTGAAACAGAGTACTCACGGTTTGAAATCGGATGGTAGCTTGACTTTAGATCAAACTCTAGGTATAGCGTTGCGTTTGCATCGTCTGACTTGTACTCTAAAATACAGTTATTGAGCTTTCCCGGGAATTGACTCTCGTACTGGACACCGAATAGGTGGACCCTCGAACGGGATACGCTCCGACTTGGTATCAATCTTTCTCAGCTGATGGCTACTCGTTGATTCAGGAAGAATCTTGAGTAATGCGCAGAAGAAGCAGCCCGGCTAGCCACTCAGTCGTACCTGCCAGCCGTCTACGACAGGCTTCCCCGGCAGGTACTCCATCCCTACACATTCAACCATAGGAACAGAAGCTACGCCAGCAACCTATTCTCAGAATGCCTATTAAGAACATCAGGAAGGTCTTTGGTCGGATACAGACATGGCAACGTATATGAAGTCGCGATTAAGCTGCCTAAGCATAGATCCAACGCGCTACTCAAGTAGGCGGGAAAGAAATGCCCTTCTAGCATTGCCACTTCCTTCAAGCTGCTCTTTCTATAAGCTATATTCCAGTAGTGATTAGAGAAGGAATTCATGAGTGACTGACCATTCAACCTTTCCTTCGTATGAGACCGGACATGCCAGCGAATCGAATAGCGTAGGAAGTCAACAAGTCTTAATGGTGGAAAGCTAGAAAGGGAAAAAAGCATTAGTTTCAGGTTGTTTACATACTCGACTAAAAGGAGGAACCCCTCGGGCTAATAAAGTATGTAACTGGCTTAAGAACAAGAAAGCAAGAAAAAGGTATGAAGTTCTAATTGTACAAAACTATTATTACTTCATCCGCTGTGAATAGGCTGAAGGATTTGGATCTTGTCTCTTTGAATCTGCTTTTAAGGCAGAAAGTCAGAACTAGAAACTTTCTCTTGAGATATCCCCATACGTTCCCTTGTGTTAAAGAGCTGTATAATAAGTCCTAGCTATCTGATAATAGCAGTCTTGTTGCTATGGGCTTAGCACTAGTCTGCAATACTCAATTCATACCAGCAGTACGGTTGCTAACTTGTCTTTCAAAGTTGCCCTGGTGTATATACCGGAGTACTTCGAGGTACGCCAGTAGGCCGCCTATTAGTGTATAGATCCTTCCCTCTTCTATGAAGTTGAAGTGAAGCAAGCGAGCCTCTCGATTGAGGGAGACCGATCTGAGTCAGTTTATCCAGTATTTTAGGAAATGTTCGGGATAGATTCACGTTTTCCCGGTCTTTTTGATATAAATTAGCGCTTTTGTGGTACGGGTGGAGGAGGAACCCGTTCACTCAATCCCGGGGAAACAACTCCCTTAGCCTTAGTTGGAAGCTAAACCAAAGTGAAGCTTGTAGGCTCGTAGAGAAAGCTATTTTGCAGGTATACCCATAGATCCATGTTCCTGAACAGTCTCGGAGAAGGCCACCAGCACCCGACTTACCAGAATGTCCCGTTGCAGCACCATGCAAGAAAAGGTTCCTCTTGGAAGCACCATCCGTATTGAATTTGAACCAGCCAATGGAAGGAAATTCCCAAAACTCAAGAACCTGAGCTTATAAGACCAAAACAACTTGGACCTGCCGAATAGACTAGAAGACGATATCATAGTTCTGAATGGCGCGCACTACCTGATGATAGGGAGTGCTCTGTCGCGTTCCATTCGTTTCGATTTCATTTCAATATAGGGCAAGTCCTTTTTCCGACAGAAGGAGTGGTCGTTTTGGGTGACAGAATAAGATTCCCCGGATCTCCCTCAATCTCAAATCGACGACGAGAGATTCTACCACGCTCACTTTTACGTAGCTTCACTTCTTCTTGATCCTGCTCCATTGGAGTTGGTTCATTCAGTGTGTCGCTCCCACTTGCCCCAGGAGGCTGAGTACCTTCGTTCCTCTTCCGAGTGGTCGAGTTGCTAAAGCAACCTCCTCTACTAATTAGTTGAGCCAGTCAGGCCATCCGATCCCTTCCCTACCTTGGCTTTATTCTGGGGATTGATTGGCAGTTGAAAGAGCTGCTCGAAAAGGGTAATGGTTGGACCTAGCTTCCCTGGTTTGGTTGGCTTGGGAATTGGGAATAGGCTAGTCGAGGAACGCCTTGTTTTCTTATAAAATCAAAATTGGTCAAATTAGGTACTGTTACTTGGGAAGGTTAGTTATAGTGACATCCTTTGCTTACAGTCCCGAAGATTAGCTAGACAAAGAAGCTTCCCTAGCTAAGATGTACGATGTCTATTAGTGAAAGGCTACATTCCAGCTTAGATAGAAAGCGAAAGCTGTCCAATTCAAATTGCTAACATGCTAAGACTAGTACTCCTACTAGGCGAAATGGCCCTTCTCCCTAGGTAAAGGAATTGACTTGCTAACAGCCTTTATATAATATATGCAACTCCTTCTCTTCCGAAAGAGCTTACTTTTTATGGCATGAGCTTGTGAAGTCCCACAGCGGATATTCCTCCTACAGCTGATTCGATACCATCCATACAAGCAGCGGATTCTACCCCCCTTACTTGATTCATCGGAGATTGACGGGTGTGATCCCACAAAGTTTTTTGAAAGGGTAGCGGGTAAGACCTCTAATGCCGTGAGTGGAATTAGTCCTAGGCGCACTAGATAAGAGTCAGTAAGAAAAATGCACATTATCTTTCTCTTTATCGCTGGGAAAAGAGCTTATTACATTACATCTGTGCCAAGCTTAGGAAAGCCGGTAATTCCTTCAATGCGGATTCTGTGCATCAATTCCTGGCCGTAGTAGGTATGGGGCTCGCTTCGAAAGAAAGAACTATTCTTTACACAATTCTAAGTTTAAAGACCTTTAGAATATTATTCTTCCCTTTTCCCGCCTTAGGAACACTCACTTCCGTCGACGAGAAGGGAAAGGGCGCAGCTCCGACAGTTTTTCTCTTAAGTTGGAATCCCATAGATGAATAAAGTCAGGGAATCTACATGTGTTAAGCACCATTTAAGAGAAGCTAGCGTCCGATTCCATGCTTCCCTATGCTATAGAATAGAATGACGATGTCTTTGCCTGTCTAGTTAATAAATCTCTTTCGTTGGAGAAGGAGCTGGGATCTTATCCGCGTTGCTAATATTTGGGTGGAGGTTAATCAATAGGGGAATCAGCTGGTATTTCATCTTCCTCTATAATTTTTTGATTTCACGGACATCATTCATTAAACCAAACAAGGACCAGTCGAAGGAGTAAATTACCTCTTTGTACATATACTATACTCATACCCCTATTACGATACAGATTCACCCTATCTTGCTTTCACGGTGAACGACCTGCTTTGACCGGGAACCAAAGAGCCAATACACCAACAACCAAGGAACGGGAGTGGGTGGTCCCTAGGAACGCCCTTCTTTGAGTAAGTCCTTGGTCTAAGTGCTGCCCTATCTAGTTATCCCGGTATCGGTCTTTCAATAGTCTCTGGCGTTCAGACGCTAGTTATTGAGCTCCCCTGGTCTGAGAAGGTAGCTCTCCTAGTAGCAGTTGTCATTGCTACTCTACTATGGACCAACCTATCACCTATCCTTGTACATAACTGCATTTGTAATAGAATAGGTTCTTCTTTCTCTGTGCTATATCCCAAAGGCTTTCATTCGTAGCATCAATCAAGTCAGTTTATGAAGGGAAATCCGTTGAACAAATCACTCCGTGCCTCCCCTCAAGCACGACAGATTTACTTTGATAAGCGCACTAGCTGACTACGAGATCAGTCTCACCTCGAGTTCGACTACGGAACGGAACCCCACCCGTGCTTATTGATTGATAGAATAATACGTATATAAGAAGAAGGCTGCTTTGTGGAGTGATCTTTCTCGAAATGAATTAAGTAAGGGCGCTATGTTCAGATTCTGAACCAAAGCACTAGTTGAGGTCTGAAAGCCTTATGAGCAGAAGTAATAAATACCTCGGGGAAGAAGCGGGGTAGAGGAATTGGTCAACTCATCAGGCTCATGACCTGAAGATTACAGGTTCGAATCCTGTCCCCGCACTAAGTAAGGGTTTCATTCTGCATCACTCTCCCCGTCGTTCTCTCATTTTCATTTTATCTTGTGACTCATTCTCTTCTTTCTTTTCGTCTGTTTGTGCATCTTTCTTTCTCCCATGCTTTCCGTCGGTCAAACCAACGATTCTCTTCTCAAAGTAATAGAGAGATCCTTTTCTAGTTAGACTTCTATCAATGCAATGAAAGAACCATCCCTTCCTATTAGTTTGTCCTGTCAGATAGAAAGAAAATTAGACCCCCAAAAGAGAAAGAGCCCGTTGGGGGGTGAAGGGGTGGGGGTTTACATACAACCGAGACAAAGTGGTTTATGATTGAATCTCAGAGGCATTCTTATCATTCAGTTTCCTCGTTCTATTTAATGAATAATAATTGATTCTTGGTCTTTGTAAAGGTGGGATACCTGACATCTTTCTATGTCTTTTTTTCCATTTTTTATTTACACATCTTTCCCGATTTCGAGGAAGAGAATTATACAAGGGCTTTGCAAGTTGTATTACAACTTTATCAGTTTCTTTTGAATTTTCGCCTCTTTACAACTAAAGAAGAAAAAGAGGCAAAATTGCTTTTATTACTAACCTTTTTTTTTTCTGTCGTATCGACTCTGTTTCTAAAAAACGTCGTAAGTATCGAGGGTATTGTCTTCATTATGTTTCCTCTTTTTTGTTTATTAATTTGATTTTTTCCATCGGACGTTCTTCCTTGTGCGATTCTTATCTTCTATTCATTGGAAAAGGGACCTCGCGCAATGGGCCTTTTTTCTTCTTTGTCAGCTAATAACATACTATCTTTTTTGCTTCTTTTTGGAGGAACGCCCCCAAAAATCCCTTTGTCCCTTTATCATTCTGAGTGTTTATTTTTGGTTTCTAGGAAAAGGCTATTATGGTGAAGATTTTCTGCGCGAACCGGCGCGGCTAACCGCCATGGTGTCGGGTGCTTGCATCATTTTCCTTTGCTTTAAGAGACGAGGAAAACTTGCTTTTTTTTTTCCGTTTTTCATTTATTTTCTATCGAGTACTGGTATAGGGGTTTTTTCGATAGCTTCGGCGCCGGGAGGAGAGAACATATCATGCCCCATTCCCTTTGTTTTTCTAGCCTGTCATTTATTTATTTTTTGGGGTTTATTCCTTTTTCAAAGGAATATCCGGGCGGAACGACAACCTTTGGTCCCCTTACTCTTTGGAGCATTGCTCTTTTTTCTTCCTTACTTTCCAAACCTGGAATGGCTAGAAGGGTGGATCGAGGGACTCGACCTCTTTCTTCTTTTATTGGGAATTCTTCTATTTGTGTGCGGCGAGGAAAAGAAATGACAAGAATATGGATAGGTTTAAACTTTGGAGTTGGCTTATAGAAAGATGGACAGTAAGGATCGCGTCATTTTTGTTGCTTAGTGATGAAGGTGGAGGCTGACATGGTCTATCTGTTATATAGCATTTTTTCGGTGTCTCAGGGGGTGTTCCTATTTTTGATTTGGCTAGAGAGGGGCCAAAGTAAGACAGTGAAAGAGTGTAACTGCCGTTTTCACGTACCGAAAGGCAGGCCCTTGTATCATGCTTAGTTTGCTTTCGTTTGGCTTGCTTCCATGATATAAGGGGAAGGGGAGTGGTGAGGAGGGCCCCTTCAAGCAGACTACTTTACTAGCTTGAATTCATTCAAAGTACAGGAACTGCTTTAACAAAAGGGCTCGAACTACAGTGATCTGAGACCTTCTTCCCTTAGTCTGGGAGGTAGGTTATGTAGGCGACAACCTTTAATAGGTTGTTTCGATCCCAAAGGGCAAAATAATCGATGAGTAGTATGCCTGGTAAGAACCTTCTCAAGTAGAGAAAGATCATTTTTTATAAGAAAGATGCTAAGGCCGATATTCCTGACGTTAAGAATCTCCTCTTATGCTTCGCCAGCACCCAATAAGGACCACTTAGTGCATTACTAATGACCACTGGAGAAGATCCTTTGCCTCTGCTCCTTGATAGAGCCGCTCAAGGAGTTGCTTCTTTTATCGCTTTACTATTTTTGCTTCTTTGCCAATCGAAAGAGGAAGAGATTGCCATACTGTTAAGGATACATTGTCCATGTCTCTTCTCTATGAAGGCTGTTCCTATTCATATTCAAATTGTTAGATAGCTTCTATCTTTCAGTTTATATCTTTGGTTCTCGAGGTTCTCAAGTTTCAATCCAGATGTAATGGATTGTATTTCAACCTCGGGATAATAACTATATGGGTAAATTGCTTGACGATCTATCCAAAAGGAGCCGTGTCCATGCGGTTTTCCTCTCTCGCATAGAGCCAACCTTACTCTATGTGCTGTCCTGGGTGGGCTACCATCCTTTTCCATTCCACTACTTTACATGTTAGCTCGTCTCTGTCTTCGTCTTTGTGTCTGCCGATTCAATTGATGCTGCTCGTCCGTCAGGATGGCTCGACGTGGATCCCTGTTTTTATTCCTAGTTCCACCTTCTTGACATAGTTTCCGTCTCTTGAATACCAACTTTCTGCAGGGGTGGATTGAGCGGTGGCAACGTCCGAAAGGTATGATTTTGTAGTAGATGGCCCCTTCCCTTCCTGAAACGGCTTAAGAGCGCCTCGCCTTGGTCGGCGAGAAGAAAGATAGAAAAGAAAGAAGGTATGAAATCCTTAGCTCCACCACGTGTTAAGCATACGAGAATTGAGACTGCTACCAGCCCCGGGAATTCCATAGCTGTTAGCTCTGACCCCATCCAAGGTACCTTGAAATGACTAGGAGCTCGCATGAACCCATATCAACCCATCTTCAATCAAGAGAACCGGAACTAGCTGGAAGAGAAAAAGAAGTAGATTAGGACTGCCTTTTAGCATTAGCTGGCAGGGAACTCAGAGAGAGTTCGGCAGGAAGGGAAGGAAATCTTCAACTTAAACTTCAACTCGCGTAAAGGGAGAAAGAAAAGAACTGGAAATGCATAGGACGATTAAATTATGAATGAAAATCGCAACTACTGGTACAATAGATACATACCGGTACTACTGGCCCACTATCGCTAGACGGAATGACACTAGCACTCTTAGCTCTTTAGCTATTACGCTTGGTAGTAAGGCGAGGAATGATAGCAAGAGTGCTTTACGAGAAAGAACCCCCTTTTTTTCTTTGACCTTGACCTAGCCCTTGCTTTGCTCGTTTGACACCTTGACTGGCTAACTAAGAGACTAGTACCCTTTCTGACTGAACCTCTGTGTTGCCACTTTGGTAAGGAAAGTCCACTAACCGGGCATAGTACCTCGTTAGCAGGACCACTATTGCTCCTTTTAAAGCTTTGTGCTCAAGTGATCTGGGAGGGTGTCAAACCTCCCCCAGCCCCTTATTCAGGGGATGGTGCCAGGGAGTTTGAACTGTTAACAAAAGATTTTCTCGATACAAAGAAGAGCCCCACTCCTAGAATAGTTAGCCACTCAGTCCACAGATTCGGCTTAGTGAAAATAGCCCTAGAAAGATCAAGGTGCGGAAGGAGAATTTCCTCCGTTAATGATAGCTATACCATAGAGTTTTCCATCAAGGAAAGACAATGCCTTCTCTTCTCCATCCTCCAGGTACCAGGGAAGAGCTCTATATTCCGGGTCCAAGGATGATGGTTGCAACGCCCCGCGCTTCCACCAACAAGAGGTGCGGGGGATGGTGATACCCCTTGAAAGACATAACTAACTTACAAGACTGAAAATGAAAAGTAAACTAACGGAACAAGGCGCCGGAGGAACCCCTTTCTAAAAGTCTAAGAGCTAGAAGGCGGGGTACAGCGGTTGCTTCCTGTAAGATTTGAATAGTCATGGCCTCATGGTCAAGCCAGAAAGGAAAGAAAAAGTCTATATCTTCTGTCCTCTCTATTACTCGCTCCAGGTATTACACTCGTTGGGCTCAAGGTAGCATTACTAAACCTATAAAGAGCGGGATGCTATTCTAAGAGGAATTTACTGTAAAATAGATATCTCTTTGCTCTTCAGCCAGTAAGTCTGAAAGCAAGTCAGTTGTAGGCCAGACCTGTCATCAGTAGTTCTACTTTTGTAGATTGAAGCTTTTATAAGGCAGGAATGGGAGCTGCAAAGGCAGAGATAAAGCTGCGATTGCTCTTGCTCGACTCTTCATGGCACGGTTGGCCGGGAATGAGAACAAAAGGAGTAAGAAGAAACTGGCTAAGATTCAATTGACCTATATAGCAACCAGTTCAACTAAAGGGGCGTAGCGGAGTGACCCCTACGCCCCTTTAGTCTCATCTACCTACTCCATGAGAGAAGGTGAGAACTCATCAATCAAAAACTTTTCGTATAATAAGGAAGTGGCTAGTCTATCTTTGTCTCTTTTTTCTTTCTCTTCCTGCTCTTCTCCCATGCCCGCTAGGAACCGCTAATAGTCATAGTGGGACCTCTCCTTTTATGTCTTTAACAAAGTAAAGTTCTTGTCTAATTGATCAAGAGAAGGGGATCTCTACGATAATGAAATACAGACGGACCTGCTTTGAGTGTCCTTTCTGTGCTCTGTTTTAAGCTGGAAAGAGTGCTTTCCCGATTCGATGGTTAAGCTCCGGAGATCCTCTTTTCTCTGGTTTCGGTAGGATGAATTTCATTTTATGTTTGACGCATCGCATATAGTTAGCCTGACTAAGGCATCGATATTAAAAGAAGTAATGTCAGCTCTCATGAAGGTAAGCACATTTTTTTTTATTAGACGATTCTAAGGGTACGGGACACCTCCTCCAGTCTATTAGGCGAGGTATGTTCTCTTGGCCTGAGAGTTGGTTCAACCCCAACGAGAAACATCCTTTCTAGTGTGTTCAATCCCACCTTTCATCAACTGTTGTTTCTCTGTCCCTTTTCGTTCTCCTCTCTCTCTTCTTCGTTCCGAGTTGGTTTGCAAACCATGGAGGATCAACCTTCTATTGCATTACAGTTGGTTAAACAGCTATCCCTTACCGTACATCATACTATTCGTCTCTTCCTTCGCTGTAATCTTCCTTTTATTCCTGATCTTTTGCAGCTCCATTCGTTTGTTGTTATTGTTTGTCGTCGGTTATTCGGATCTTCTGAGCCAGGATCAAATCTGTGTGAGCGGGGCAAAGACACCTGTTTGTTCCCCGAGCTACTAAAGCTGGTTTAGAAGGG